>NW_024879798.1:0-2500 GCF_900700415.2 Clupea harengus | reverse complement strand
TTTGACACGCAATTGGAAGGGATATGACTCCATCGACATGACACACACAGCATTCATACTGAACCAGAACTACAACCTTTTGCAAGAGCGAGTCAGCTGTGTATGCATTAGTGTTGCTTTTCTCGCTGTCCTGTTCTGACAGAGATTGCAATGCCTCATGGTCGCCAGTGGGTGGCAGCATGGACGTGGTCTGATCCAGCTTCATACCTAATTGGCTCCTTGTCTTTGGTGCACTCTTGTTGTCGGATGCCTATTGGTCCACTATAACAGACATATTTCTCCATCAGAACCACACCATGTAGCACTTTAGATGGCCATGACTTGCTTGGTGATGATGGACTGAGTATGTTACATATGACTGTCTTAAGGGCTCCGTGAACGTTTGAGATTCAAGGCCATGTTTCTTTCTTGAAGGGCCTGGTGGCTACTGTGCTAGCCAGGAATGAGCACTGCATGTGGCAAAATTCACGTTAGCAAGTCAACTGAATGTTAAAGAACATAATCATGAATTATGTCATAGAAGCCCCAAGAAGGTTTGTGAAGGTGAACATCCATTGTAATACTGTTTTGTTTCGCCTGTACAGGCCAGCATAATAAGATGACTTAAAGCTAACTGATTCCATTCGATGGGGAAAGAGTGTTGTGTAACGCATGGTGCATTGTTTGCTTCAGTTGTTGTACATCTCTCCATCCTTGTGTGCCTCAGTAGAGTGCAAGAAAAAGACAAAAAAAAAATCTTATTTTGTAAAAACAATAAAAAAGGAGCTAAGTCATAAGACAAACAGACCTAACGCATGTCCATAAAAGATTTAACATACATTTAAGCCTGTATCATTATTTTAGTGAGCGATACAAATCCTCTAAGTGCTATTACAGTCTTTGAGAAAGAGGGTCTGCAGAATAACTCAAAACAGCTTTGTCCTTCATTCAGTGTCTTTTTGGTGTGCCTGGCTCATATTTTATTTCAGAACATAAAATCCATAACTGTTTAAAGGTGTGGTTCTGATTAAATAGGTTCTATAATAGGTTCAGGAGTCACTGTAGCACTGTGTAACGGCTAAGTAACGGCTCCTCTGGTTGTAAAAGACACTTTCTGTGCGCAATGCTATATGTGGTGTTCTCATAGGGCCTCTATCTTCATGTGCTTAAAGAGAAACATTAGAAATCACGCCATGTGCTGTTTATAACCATCTGTAATTATCCTCAGTCACAAGATAGAACGTGTTACTGATTGCTTTCCCCCATCCACCCACCCTTGTCAAATATGGACATATTGGAATAGCTAGTACCCTGAACATTGCAGAGGTGTTGAATGTCAATGGATTGTGTTTCATGTTTATATTCGTTCAGTTGATCAATTTGTCAATCTAATCAAACATGTCTGTGACAAACATGAAAGCGATGGCTCCCTCTTACCTCGGGAGGGGAGCAGGGTATATTTAAGCCGAGACCACTGCTGTACAGTCCTCTCTCCTTTATTTCCTCTCTATCTCTCTCTGTCTCTCTCTTTTTCTCTCTCTCTGTCATTTTTCATTCACTTCTTTCTAGGATGTGTATATCCTGTGTAGCATCTCTATGCTCAGTAAGGTCTTTATGCACAGAACTAGACACTTGATGAGACAGTACAGGACCCAAACCAAGGCCAGCTCCACCGACCGCTCATACAAACACACACACACACACAAACACACACCCACACACACACACACACACACACACACAACTACTTCCTGCATGTGTCGCATGTCGAGCAAGTCAGTGGTTTGAAATGGGCATTCCATAAAGCAGCATTCATGTATTTGTGTGTGAATTGCCCTGGAATAATACGAAGGTGTAAGTTAACAAAGCCCACCTTGCGTGCGGAATTCAACACGGCGACTCCCTTCGTCCCTTAGGCTTTTCAACCCAATCGTTTCTAGTAGTTTCTAGACCCGTGTCTCAAACCTGCACACATCATCTGCTTTTTCCAGCATTCTGTATAATTTCTTTGTGGACCCTGTATTTTGAGCTGTCCGTACCTTGTGTGTACATCCCTAAAATGTCCAGAACTTTTTTCCCCCTCCGTTTCCTCCCTTTTTCTTTCTTATTTTTTTGGGGGGGGGAAAGACTCTTCTCTGTGTTCTTTTTAAGAGTCTGTTTGGGAATTAGTGTCACTGACTTTGAGAAACAATATCTGTAATGTGTATACTCGTGCAAGACCATTGATGTACTTTTCATCTACATGTACAATCTGCCTGCCTACACTAAAGAGACATATCTGTATATATTAATCAATACTATTTTTACTGCATTTTTGTACAAATATTCATGGTAGCCATGTACAAGTAGTCAAACTGAATCTACAGTAGTATTAAAAGAGTTTGGTTTTAGACTGATGTCTTTTGTAGTTATTCACTTATTTTTCTCGTCCCGTTCTGATAAGCTATCTTTGCTTTCAAACAGGATAGTTTGTTTAAGTGTACGGATAAAAACATTAAGGTTTTAATCAAAAACTTCCATA
>NW_024879797.1:65000-70187 GCF_900700415.2 Clupea harengus | reverse complement strand
GAAGACGAGATTCTTGACAACATTCTGAGATTCTTGACAAAGGTCGCCTTGTTTTTGGAAATGTCAGGCTATACCACAAAGGTCAGCTTATCTTCCGAGTGTAGGAATATTTTTGTATGAATATAGAAAGGATTTACAGGATACCCATTGAATTCATTTAAAGTTTAGATTTGGGTTAGATTTAGACGGAGGTTAGAATTAAACCGTGTAATTTGAAATAAGAGGACGTAACCTCAAGTTGACCCAAGGGAAATAAGGGGTGTGGTATTAGATACAGTATCGCCTTCTGATTTGATAGGGGTCGGATGGGAGGTTAAATTCAATTGGTTGAAGGGGTCAACCAAACAGGGCATAGGTGGGAGGTGTTAGATAACCTTTTAAATAATGTAGCGCTGGTTTATCCTGTAGATTTTTGGCCGTTTATCATCTCTTTATTGTAGCTTAAATTATACGATACATCTGTTGAGAACTTCACATCCTGGTTTGAATGGCTGATTGAGGTTTGCATGGAGTGCACGAGCTGCCTGATCTTGGGCACAGAGTTCAGCCCTGCTTGCATTGCTGTATGGCTACCACCACAGCGATAACTACGCAAGCCAAGGGAGTCTGAGTCCTGAACGCCAACTCCATGGAACAACGGGGCGAATCCAAAACTTCAAAGGGGCCAGCCTGCCAGTACCCACTTACTCCGACAAGAAGATGAAGGCGCCTCGGATGGCAGAATGAACAAGAGGCGCTCGTCTCATTTCCCAGTCCCTCTGATGGTGGAGCATCTCCGCTGTTGCAACATTACCGACATCGGGCATTTTTGGGGAGGAGAGGTGCGGCATGTCATTTTAAGACAGCCCAAATGTTGGGTTTCCGCTAGCTGATGCTCTACTTGATGTGATTTTGGTTATGAGTTTGCCATTACTTAAAGAGTCGCGATTAAACTCAGGCATTAATGTGACGCCATGGGAAATGCATTTGACAAGCTGGCAGTTGTTAAGATTAATTTCTAACGCGTTTTCAAACATGTGTTTACAACAGCACAGACATGCAACCAGCATGAGTAGTGAGATGACAAGATTCACTAGGCGCACAGCCTGAGCCTGCCTAAGGACACGAGGCTGCACATCACAGCTGATTAGAGCCGACCAGGCACTGATCCGGGCCGGATCCGTCCCACATGCAGATACACCCTGGCGTCTTGGCGCATACAGCCATAACCTACGGCTTTGGCAGTCTCAGTTCTTAGTTCATTAAAGTTCTTAACTGTCATCAAGCGTTTACTTGTCAGTTTACGATCCGTCTTGTCTTCCCGTTGTCGTGGCTTGGTGCGTCCCGCTGCTCTTCAGGTGGGCATTTATGACATGTATGTGCGCATTTCACACCAGACTTGCGCCGACGCGCAACGACTCCTCGTCTCCTTTTGTGCCCCTCCTTGTGTTTTTTTTTACTAACGGTCGGCTCACGTCCGGCTTGGTGAGGTGTTGAGCTTGCAGCAGTCAGTGGATCTTTTGGAGCCAAAGGGAAATGTGACAAAAATCTATCTTTCCTTTCTACTTGTTGTCTCTCTCTTTCGTTTGTCCCTCTGTGTCCTCCTCCTTTCTCTCTCTCTGTGTGTGTGTGTGTGTGTGTGTGTGTGTGTGTGTGTGTGTGTGTGTGTGTGTTTTACCATCCATACTTACCAATGATATACTGACTTAACCACACACATTTGTTGTACTCACCCAAAAGGAAATGAGCAAAAAGCACAAGGTTTTGTAAGATACCCATAAGATCAAGCTCCATCAGAGAACATTCATATGCTGGAGATAAGAGAGTGTTTGACTAGTCATTAGAATCAAAGTACACACACACACACACACACACACACACACACACACACACACACACACACACACACGCACACGCACACACACACACAGGAAAACATGAAAAGGTTTTCTCCTTTGTTCTACGGTACGAGTGTGTGCTAGAGAGTGCCCAGGGACTGAGGTTGCCTGGATTATGGCTTGAGGCGATGTCTGCATGTCTTGGAGCCGGTGGGGGGTGACACTGACAACGCTGTGCTTTTTTGTATGCTGTTTTCTGTATGTGCATGGCTCCACCTGCCTCTGGTGTGTGTGTGTGTGTGTGTGGTGTGTCTGTGTGTGTCTGTGTGTGTCTGTGTGAGTGTTCGTTTGTTATTGTGCAATCTGGTCTGAGTTGTGACAGCCAATTCACACACACAAATAGACACACACTCTGATATTATCACACATGCAAGCAAACACACTCTCACACCCACCCACCGATGCACACGGAGACAGAAACGCTTACAAAAGCACACACACACACACACACACACACACACTCACTCACTCACACATTATCAAACACACTTGCAGGAACACATATATGCACACACACACATATGCACACATACACACACATATGCACAGACTGAGAGTAATGCAAAGCTAGGCGCAGCATTGATAAGATAAGCTGTTCCATTAACTGAATTGGACACTTTGCGGACAGCAGATAACGAAACTAACGCACGGATCCAAATTGGAAAGAGGAGAGAGGGGGCCGTGCAGCAGATCAACACACACCACCAGTGACAGTGCAGAACGCCGCTTCGAAACATGCACGCACCCCCCCAGCGCCACCAACACCTTTCATCCTCAGTGTCCCAGGCCTATGGTCGTGTGCCGTGCGTCTGAAGGCAGGGACCGTTAGAGATGTTTTCACTTAAAAGCTGTTTATCAGAGAATGAGGGAGGAAGAAGAAAGGTCTCGAAGCCTGATAAACATGAGCGAGGAGAGGTCGGTGTCGGAAGCGGTGCATTTGACACTCGGTTCAAAGCCGTCATAGCAAGCACGTCTACGCTGCCATTCTTTCAAAGAGTGTGTGATTTTATTTACTGCAGCATTAAATCATCCCAAAAAAACGCTTTGGTCTCAACTATCAGCAACCCAGGGGGGACTGGTTAGCTGTCAGGAAGTTGGAAGAGGTCGTTTCAACCGAAACACCAGTGAAGTCAGGGACTGTTTTCTGCAATGAGTCATACGAACATCTTGGCATCAAATGAAACTTTATGCCATCCAATCGCCCTCTGATAAAGATGATGCAGACATTTTAGCAACACTCACTTCAAGGAAAGGAATGTACCCATGCATAACCGTCCCTGCTTGCTTTGAACCTTTTCCAACTTCCCCTTCTGTTTTGACTGTTAAGTTCATGTTAGTTAAGAGTCTATGGCAGAATGACTGACAGATATGCACACTACTTCTCTCCGGGTTTCATGTACAACAAACAACAACAACAACAACAACAAACAAACACAAAAGGATTAAGCATAAGAAGAGGGATGAGGCAAGGCCACACTAAGAAGGAGCGTTACTGGTGTAACTATAAAATGTTAATTCCGTTGCCTGTTATTGCAGTGTCATTATGGAATACAAATAAGCATTACTGTTTTCAAAATCATCACCCCTGCACCCCCACCCCCACCACTCCGAATCAAGCGTGACACTAAAGGCATTATTTCTTACAGGAAGATTAGTGTGCTTCAGTGAGGATTAAAACGATGATTAATAAGTATACATTTAGGAGAAAAATACTACTTTGTTTGTGAGTCGTATTTGACTTTGCCATACTTTGATGCAGTGTTATCCAGCAGCACTGGCGCTTTTGCTCTTGGCACTCTGCATTCCTAACTGGCCATCAGTGGTGTGTGATGGTGCCAGGACATCTGCCTGTGAAAATGATGGGTTTGTGTGTGTGTGTGTGTGTGTGTGTGCGTGTGTGCGTGTGTGCATGTGTGCGTGGGTGCGTGGGTGCGTGGGTGCGTGGGTGCGTGGGTGCGTGTCTGTGTGTCTGTGTGTGTGTGTCTGTGTGTGTTGGGGTACTCAGATACAAACAATGCCAAGACAGATGAACAGGCAGGCGATGAAAGAGAGGATTAACATGTGTGTGTTACTCTCAGAGGCCTCTGAAAATGGAGGGAAACACCTTCTTTTATGTTCCAGACAAGTAGCCCTCCTTCCTCCCCAGCATCCACATCCTCCCTAGCGCAGTGGCCAGGGTGTGGAGCAGCATGAGAGGGATAGAGAGAGAGAGAGAGAGAGAGAGAGAGAGATGGAGATGGAAAGAGAGACAGAGAGATGGAGAGAGAGAGAGATGGAGATTGAAAGAGAGAGAGAGAGATGGAGGGAGAGAGAGAGATGCAGGGAGAGAGAGAGATGGAGTACACATACACATACACATACACATACACATACACATACACATACACATACACATACACATTCACATTCACATACACATACACATACACATACACATACACATACACAAACACATACACGTAGAAATACAAATACAAATACACATACACATACACATACACATACGCATACACATTCACATACACATACACATACACATACACATACACATACACATACACATACACGTAGAAATACAAATACACATACACATACACATACACATACACATACACATACACATACACATACACATACACATACACGTAGAAATACAAACACACAATCTTTACCTCACTCTCCATCTGCATTGCGGCTCTCTTTCTTATTAATATCTACAGTTCTTACTCTCTGTCTTGTAATTCATTTATTTTTCTAGAGTGCCTTCGTCTCTTTTCCCCAAGTGGAGTGGTACAAGGACTGTTTCCTCTCGAGCTGAGAGAGAGAGAGACAAAGAGTCAGAGAGAGAGAAAGAGAGAGAGTGACAAAGAGTCAGAGGAAGAGAGAGATAGAAGATGATAGATGAGCAGGGAGGCAGAAACAGGGATGATAGACAGATAGAGTGAGTGGTAATCTGCTTAAATCTCTGCCCCCTTTGAAGTCTCCCTGGTATCCTTTGCCCCAAGAAGATATACAACTCACTTACTCACTCACACATTCACTCACTCACTCACACATTCACTCACTCACTCACACATTCACTCACTCACACATCCACTCACGCCTTCACTCACTCACTCACTCACTCATTCACTAATTTATTCACTCACTCACTCACACCTTCACTCACTCACTCACTCATTCACTCACTCACTCACTCACTCACTCATGTATTCACTCACTCACTCACTCACACCTTCACTCACTCACTCACTCACTCATTCATTCATTCACTCACTCACTCATTCACTCACTCATTCATTCATTCACT
>NW_024879797.1:55000-62500 GCF_900700415.2 Clupea harengus | reverse complement strand
AGTGGATGACATTAGCACGCTAACTGCTCATTCTGAGCTCAAGAAAAACACTCCTGTTCTGCCGAGCAAGAGGGCTGAAAAAAAGTGTGTGAGTGCTGCTGCATGTTGATGCTAGGGATGATGTTGACCTCAAGTCCTCTTTTTGGGGCGGGGGGGGGGGGGGGTTTGGTGATGGGGATTTTTTTCACCTTTGTGAACCTTCAAGTGCAAGCTAGCATAAGCTAGCTCTTGTGTCGTGGAGTGCCGATAGTTATTTAAATAGCACTCCAGTGTCGCATTTGGCATGAGCTCCGCAGCGGCGTCAGTATTAGCATAACACGAGGCAAGCTTTATTGACAGCGGCTTAGACTTATACTCTTATTCCCAGAGCTTTGCTTTAACACACTCATATCCTTGGGGGTGCTCAAAGACGGGAAAGCTTCTCATGAAATATGAACACAGTACAGTATTACACAATCTCTTATGCACTCTCTACTGTCACTGTAGAATGCGTGTAAAGCACCTGGGAAAATAATTAGTTGTGGCTTCGCTGTGGTTTGTTTTGTAGCAATGCATTAGCAGCGCTCCATTCTCTGTATAATTGATATACTGTTATGCCATTAGATCAATAAACGTAAATTGCGGTAAGTCAATATCACATTCTTGGTTGCAGAAAATGCAATAAACCAGTGATTTCCACCATTACGAGCTTGCTTTTGTGAAGATTTATGCTCAGCGTTTTTTCCCTACTCTAAGGATGTATTATGCATCTTGGATCAAGGCCTAAAGCAGATCTTCAGCTCCAATGAGATTGAGATCAGTTTAATTAAATTCAATTTGTGACAGACACATATTGTAACTAAGACACTTTACAAAGGGCCCGGTCTTCTCTTCACTAAGCCTTTTGCTACAGAGGGACATCAGTCTCCTGCTGAAGCGTGGTGGTGGTGCAGTGGTTAGTGTCACCGCTGCGGTTGACCCGGGGTTCACCATCATTCTCTGCAGGTTGTCTGTACGTCGCTTTGGATAAATGCCAGTCCTTTGACCTTTGGTCAAGCACCTGCATTCACAAACAATGCGAAGGAGTGAAACACCTCCAAACTGGCTGATTCGGGGGAAACCTTTCAGACTAATAGACTTGTCACCTCTGATTTTAAAAACCATTGTTTTTTTGGGTCAGAGGGCCAAACACGAAACCATTTGCATTCTAAAACTAAAGAAATGTACAAAATGTTAGGCACAGTTAAGCTTCTCTATGGCCTGCAGTCAGCAATTCTCCTGCCAATGTAAACCTTTTTAAACCGCCTAATGGCAAATGGCTCGATTGTACAGGTGTTTTGATGGTAGTAGATATAGAAAATCTGCTCAATACCCCACCAAGAAAAGCAGGCCCTTTGGAGCTAAGTTAGACAAGTATCAGTGTGGAAGTGTGAAGTGAAAGGTTAAAGTAGCTACTGACTTTAAGACTTCACACCATGTCTTCAGTTCATCTTAGTGAAGAGTCCTTTGACAGTGGAAAGGAGTGAAGAGCAAGGACAGACATGTTTGTACAGAGGGGGAGGTGTGTAATGGAGGAGGAAAAGGTAGCATGCGGTGATCGCCCACGGCGGATTGAGTCACTGCTTGTTCGTGCCCAAGAGGAGGGTCAGTAATGAGCCGGGGAGAATGGTGGAACCAGGAATCAATTTGATATCTACAACCCACCACAGGGAGCTTACAAAGGGGGAGCGAGAGGAGGGAGACAGATAGTGGATTTTTTACAGATAGATGGCTTCTGTAGTGGAGCAGGATTTGTGGATAAGGCTAAACACGGCTGGACATCACACAAACTGAAGCAAAAGTCAATTTAACTTGACTTGAATTAAAAAAAAACAGAGAGAGAGCATTTGCGAACTTCTTCAAGAGAGTATGTTATTGCATACAAACTTAAAGAGAGAGAGAGAAAGATTGTGTGTGTGTGTGTGTGTGTGTATGTATGTATGTGTGTGTTCATTTGTGTGTGTGTGTGCATGTGCGTGTGCGTGTGTGTGTGTGCGTGTGCGTGTGCGTGTGTGTGTGTGTGTGTTTGTGTGTGTGTGTTAACGAGTGGTGGTCGAACTTCAAGAGACAGTTAGTGTGGGTATGGTGGTTGTGTGCTGGAGTGATGCATTAGCTGTAGCTGTGCTAATACAGATCACAAAGGCAGGGGCTTGTGTCTGTGTCTGTGCCTGGTAGGCATGTTGGTGCTCTGTTCCCTCTGCCATGGTCAGGCACACAGTTCCTGCACGTTTCTCTGCAGCTCGGACTCACGTGGCAACCTGAAAGCCACACACAGTCGGCAAGACCTGCTAATCAATCTTGTGCTGGCAGAGATTGGAAACAAATCTCTCTGTGTCCCTCTCTCCACCCAGACCATTGCAGGCACTTTCATTTTTCACCAACATCCCGGAGCAGAGGCCTGGCCCCTGGTTTTGTTCTCTGAGCGTGTGATTAGATAAAGGCTGGAAAACCTCAGAGGGAAATATCTCTGCAATGAGACTGACTTACAAGAACTCTGATATTCCATTTCCTATTAAGTCCATTTAAAAAAGAATAAAAACTTAGATATTGTGTCTAAATATTGTAGTAGAGTTAATTTACCAGACTGGAGCAACTTATGTGTTATTTTTATAAGATACATATTACAGTGGTTTACATTGTAATGTACATTTTAGATTAGTGTGCTTATTTGTAGACCACCTTTCAAACATAAAAGCAATACAAAGTCTTTTTAGAGAATATACTGCCCAATTAGGGGTGTCACGATACCAAAAATTCAGTAGTCGGTACCAATACCAGTAAAATAACACGATTCTCGATGACAATTTCGATACCACGGTAAAAAGAAAAAAGGATTTTCCATGATTCCATGTACTTGAACCATGAACTTCTTTACTAAAATATTTGATAGCAAAATGTCATAAGACATACAAAACATGTGCAATAGAGCATATCACAACATAATAAAGTGCAATTTATGGTCATAGTGCAACAACTAGTGTCCCCAGACACATTCCAGACTTCCAGGCATCTTTTCAAAAGGTACTGTGCAAAAACAACAACAGTGCCAAACAAAACAGTTGATATAACAGTGCAGCCATTCAGCTAACAAGATGAACATGAGTTTGGGCAAAATGGCATAATTTTTCACAGCATTTCACACCCCTAAAGACTAAAGCTTCTTAAAGGACGTATTAAATAAAAAATAAATCAATGTTCAGTGTGGTCGCGGCGAAATTCCAGCTGTCACTCGCAAATCGTCTTTTAGGCTACATTGAGTCTATGGCATCGAAAACAATAAATACATTGGATAATCGTGTTTTTTCAAACCAATTGCATATTCAGTTGTAACTATATTAAACTAGGACATTCAGTGAATTTCGCTAGTTTTGTCATGATACTTGCAAGATACATGCTCTCTTTCTCTCTCTCTCCTTCTAACCAAGGTAGGCTATAGGCTAACGTTAAAACTACAGCATAGCTAACCTAAACTACGTACATAACATACAATGGCTTAACACACGTGCCCACCATCTTAAACATCATGTAACGTGTATTTCAGTATGACAGATAAAAAAAACTGAAAAAGTGCATTCTTTGGATGTTGTTAATATGAATCAAAACTCTCCTTGAATTCTTTAAACAAATCCGGATGACGGTCTTTCAGGTTCTTTGCTAAATTGGAAGTATTACCTCCTTTGGTCTGAAGAACACGGTAGCATTGTTTGGTAGGGTGACCAGACGTCCTCTTTTACCCGGACAAAAAATGCGTCCGGCAGGGATTCCAAAAGCGTCCAGGATTTTGCCTCGTCGGGTCTTTCACAAACTAGTTATTACGTAGTTTTGGAAAGGGTATCTCGCTTACATTCCACCTTTTTGCGCGAGCTCTGACTGTAGAGAGGACTGTCATTGGTCAACCGCCTTCCCAGTGTTGCCAGATATGATAATTATCCTCCAAACTGAGCCTTTGATAAGATACGCCATTTCCAGTCTGCCAACACTGCGCACCTGGCCGCCTCCACTAGTTTCGTCGTTTACAATAGTAAATGACATCTGCATGTGAAAAACAGCTGGTATCGGCGCTCACGGTGCTTACGGTACTTCCAAAAAATGGGCATCGTCGGTGTTTTGTTATTTTAGTACCGAAAGGTACCGTAAGTATCGGTTCTCGTGACATCCCTATGCCCAATGTAGTGATTTTTGATTTATATTTATATATATATACATCTTTGGATGAAACTGTGATTAATGCAAATCATAATTGGCAGTCTAGTTTCACAAACATTTGTTTGAGTAAGTGTTCATCTTTGGCTTTCAAACACAACATTTCACTACCACAGTGTTCCATATTCTACACTATAACCTGGCAATCTCATCTGACTCAGTGGGAATATTAGGCACATCCATGGCAACACTGTTATAATAGAAACACTGATTATCACCTGTTCAACACCTTAAAGATGGCAGCAATCTATTTTTGGCTGTGGTTTGTTTCCCCTGTCCATGGGATTGATGTTACAAAGAACAGATGTCTGGCTGTCAGGCAAGTCACAACATTTATCGTAACGGGGTACAATAGCGGCATGCGTGTGTTTTCGGCTACGTTTGCGTTGTCATGTTAATCTATTCATAAACGTAGCAAATCGATTGTTTAACAGAATGGCCGATTGTTTAACGAACTGGCCGATTAACCGATGCAGCTACGGTAGCTTACTTAATGTATAAGTGCATTTTAAGGTGAGCACATTTGAGGTCGTTCCTCACCCACCGAATTTACACAACATCATAGAGAAAGTAATGCCAGTTTAGCGTAGGCCTTTTAGAAATAAACGTCGGTGTGGATGAACATGAATCCTAGACAGCTCTGACTGGCAGCTTTACCGCCCAATGATAAAATGTCAAGCTCTGCCATGCCTCCGCTTTCATGGCTCTTAAATCTCTTGGCTTCAGCTATTTATCCTTCAATCTTCAAACTAAACCCTCTACGGCCACAGCAACGGATGCCACTGCATTGAGATTTGCATTGAGTAAAGTGCTTGTGTTGGCGTCAGATATGCAGCACAAGTGAACATTATGCACAGGCCAAGCGGTAATGTCATGTAAATGGCCATTATGGAGGATGCTGATGCTATGGGTACAGCGGGTCAATGCAGCACAGAGGTCAGAGGAGAATGCAAGGGCACCTGAGGGGTGAGCATATCACATGATCTTCGTCACTCTCCAGATGTGTTTGGCATATGAACACATCTCTCTCTTTCTCTTTCTATCTCTCTCTCTTTCTCTCTCTCTCTTTCTCTTTCTATCTCTCTCTCTTTCTCTCTCTTTCTCTCTCACTATCTCTATCTCTCTCTCTTTCTCTATAATCTCTCTCTCTCTCTCTCTCTCTCTCCCTCTCTCTCTGTCCATGTCAGTGCTGCTGTCAGTAGAAGCCCTCACACACAGGTGCAGTGCAGGCTGCTTATGGAGTCACTTGGTGCCAGATTGTTGCTGAACCTAGGTCCCTGGAGAGCCAATTACCGTTCTCTCTCTCTCAGTCTCTCTCTGTCTTTCTCTCTCTCATTCTCCCCCTCTATCTCTCTCTCTTTATCTATCTCTTCCCAACTTAATGAGCTAACTCTGGTACTCCCCTCCCCCTTTACCTCCTCGCTGAATATCAACTTCTACGACCACTAGCCTCCCCCACAGCTCCCTGTCAGAGCCACACACAGCCACGCCGCAGGGAACTTCTGAAACATTTACAAACACTTTGAAGGTTTTCCCATGAAGGCCGTAATGGTCAGCACAATGGCATGTTACGCACCCGACAGCATTAGCATGTGGCGGCACATCGGCCCCGCAGGATCCCCCATCGTGTCTCATTAGCGACGGGAGGCTACGGGAAGCAGCGGGTGGTGGATTGGAACAAATTGTGCTTTCAGGAAGGGAAGGCCTGGAGCGAGCCATGTGCGGTTAGGAGTGTAGTTAAAGCGGTTTAGTCAGTCCGTCCCCGCCCCGTGGGTAAGGAGTGGAGGGAGGGGGGCGGGGGGGGGGGGGGCGGATGTGGAATCTCTGAGTGGCAGTGAACCTTGGTGGCCCTGGTGGCAGGTGGAAGCAGGGTGCCACAGCATTCCATAAAACACACACACACCACACACACACACACACACACACACACATGCACACTCACAAACACACTCACTCACCCACTCATACACTCATAGATCCAAACATATCCACACAGTGACGCGCTCACACACGCACATAGACACACATCCATGCTTCTGCCTGAACGCTCTCCTGTCCTTATGCGCATTTGTGCTGCGGATGGGTCTGCACTGTGCTGCGCTGCTCTGTTCTGCGCTGCGGGGAACGTGCATCCTGGCACCCTGAATTATGCAGCGGGGCCAGGAGCAGAACATGCCATGTGCTGCCACCACCGCATGCTTCATCTGGAGAATTAGAGGAGGAGAGCTGATGAAAAAATTATACAGAGACCTGAAGCCAGGGCCAGGAGTGGAGCAGAGAGAGAGAGAGAGGGAGAGAGAAAGAGGAGTGGAGAGGAGAGGAGGGGAGAGAAAGAGGAGTGGAGAGGAGAGAGAGAGAGAGAGGGAGATAAAAGAGGGGATGGAGAGAGAGAGAGAGGAGGGAGAGAGAGAGAGGAGGGTGTGTGTGTGTGTGTGCAGGGAAGAGTGGATTGTCAGGGTTGGAGGAAAAGGGAGAGGAGTACTTCACGGATTTATGTGCTCCAGGGTTGTGGAGATTTTTTACCTGTACATTGTAGGAATGAATTGTGTGCACACACAATATGCTTATTCATTTTCTTTATTTACTCATTAATATAACTTCTATGTATTCATATTCACATACTCTATAAAAGGTGAATATAGTCTGGTAGAGTATCAGCACTACACTACCCATAAGCACAGTGAAGATCATATTTCACTGATATAAAACTATGAAGCAAGTCCTCCTCTCCAGGAGAGGACAAAGAACAATCTGTCTTTTTATATCTGGAAAACCTGTCCTCCAATGGTCCGTTAAATCGGACATATAAAATATAAATTCTGGTGGTCATCGCGATCTTTCATGTTTCTCCATTTCAGGAATAATACATAAATCTCCAGAGTTGCTCAGATGTGATCCTGGCCCAAGGCTGAGCATCCACACACACACACACACACACATCCACACACCCTCTAGCATGTACAAGCACTCTCCCTCTCTCTCTCTCTCTCTCTCTCTCTCTCACACACAGACACAGACACACACACACAGACACACACACACAAGAACTCATAAAAACAGTCATCTCCACAAGCACATCTCCTTATCCTCTGTCTCTCTCTTTCCCCCACACTCTGTCTCTTGTAACACCCTCATAAATGTATACATATCTATATTCATGTACACCTATACACTCATGCATGAACACACACACACACACACACACACACACCACATCACTCAGGAAGACCCGGGAAAGACGGACAGTAAAAAAAAAAAAGCACCACACACACCCTCACT
>NW_024879797.1:40000-47500 GCF_900700415.2 Clupea harengus | reverse complement strand
TTTGCACTGCCACTGCAAAGCCAGTAGGGGTGTAGAGGGGCGTAAGGGGTGAGGACGGGTAAGGGGATGAGAGGGCATGATGGTGTCAACTGTACACTACACAGTGGAGTGCAAAAGTTTTTTGGGAGGTCTCTACAGAAGCCACTGAGCTTGATGTGACAAGCACAAAGCGAGCAAACTTCTCTCGCACACTCTCTCTGTCTCTGTCTCTGTCTCTCTCCCTTTCACCCTCTGTCTCTCCAACACATCAAAGACAGCCGCACAGTCAAGCTGAGGAAAGAGAAAAGTCAAAAAAGATCAAAACATTTAAAATAATAAAAAAAAGCAAAAGGACCTGATTTGAATGGAAGAGAGGGGATGAGGGAGAAGTGCCTAGGCTGTAGTCCAACCTCAAACGCAGACCACACATCTGGGTGTGTGTGAGAAAGTGTGTGTGTGTGTGTGTGTGTGTGTGTGTGTGGTGTGTGTGTGTGTGTGTGTGTGTGTGTGTGAAAGTGTGTCCAAATTAAATCCCTCCTGGAACAAACATAAATTGCCCTCATTTAATTGATGTCTGGAGAGCCTGGGCTGTGGAAGGATAACAAGCACAGAGGAGCTCTTTCATGTGACACTTTCACAAGAGACACGCCATGACTTTGGCTGGCGAAAGAGGAGAGTAGAGGAGAGGAGAGGAGAGGAGAACAGAAGAGAGGAGAGGAGAGGAGAGCAGAGGAGATGGGAGGAGAGGAGAAGAGTGGAGAGGAGAGGGGAGGAGAGGAGAAGAGAAGAGAAGAGAAGAGAAGAGAAGAGAGGAGAGGAGAGGAGAGGAATGGAATGGTGAGAAGAGAGGAGAGGAGAGGAGAGGAGAAGAGAGGTGAAGAGAAGAGGAGAGGAGAGGAGAGGAGAGGAGAGGTGAAGAGAAGAGGAGAGGAGAGGAGAGGAGAGGCGAGGCGAGGCGAGGCGAGGAGAAGAGAATAGAAGAGAAGAGAAGAGAAGAGGAGAGGAGAGGAGAGGAGAAGAGAATAGAAGAGAAGAGAAGAGAAGAGGAGAGGACAGGAGAGGAGAGGAGAGGAGAGGAGAGGAGAGGAGAGGCGAGGAGAGGAGAGGCAAGGCGAGGCGAGACGAGGCGAGGCGAGGCGAGACATCAGTGGAGTTAATAGGACTAACTATATAGCTGAGAGTATAGGACACACAAACACACAAACACTTACGTGTACAAACAGAGATGTACACACACCATTCACGTATACAAGACCAGATATGCACACACAAACACACAGACAGACACACACACAAACACACACACACACACACACACACACGCACACACACCCACACACACTCAAACTATTCCTCACTCATATAGTTGAAAGGGGTGCCATATGAAAGCAAGAGTGTGAGAGAGGAGGAGGAGAGGGAGAGCTTGACCGAGTTAGGGAGCAGGGCACACACACTATTGCCATGAGTACATATAAGATGTAGGAGCTGGCAGTGGGAACATTATGAGAGATGGCCGCAGCAGCAGAGGGAAGGGGAAGAAGACCAGAATGGCGCCCGGGGGGGAAATTGGACTCATTTTAATGCTCTGGGTTCAGCATAGTTCAGAGCAGAAAGCCGGAGAGGAGAAATTGGAGGGTAGAGAGAGGAGTGAAGGATGATGGAGGGCAAAAGTGCATTGTGTACGTGTGACTGTGTGGGTGTGCATGTGTGTACGTGTGACTGTGTGGGTGTGCGTGTGTGTACGTGTGACTGTGTGTGTGTGTGTGTGTGTGTGTGTGTGTGTGTGTGACTGTGTGTGACTGTGTGGGTGTGCGTGTGTGTGGGTGTGTGACTGTGTGGGTGTGCGTGTGTGTGTGTGTGGGTGGGTGTGTGACTGTGTGGGTGTGCATGTGTGTGGATGTGTGTGAGGCCTGGAATACTAAGAAGGATCAGCTCGGGAAAGAGTTGTCAAGATGGGTTTGGTGTCTTTCCCCTCTTTTAAGACATGTCATGGCACCTGACAAGTCAATTTATCTGTCCCACACACACACACGCACACACACACACAAACACGCACATGCCTACCCACACACACACACACACACACACTCACACACAGATACACACAAACACATGCACACACACACACACAATTAGACAAAGTGGAACGGGACGCTGCTTTGCCACAGCCAGGTGCCACTGCCCAGTGACAAGGACAGAGTGGACACGTCCAGCCCCTCACCTCCTCATCTCAATCAGCTATCCAATCAACAGGCCAGACACCCAGTGGTGAGGGGCTGGAGGGGGTCTGGATAACCTTGCTATCTCTGCATGGACAAGCACAGACACACACATACATACACACACAGATACACACTCACACATACACACTCTCAGATACACACTCACGCATACACACTCTCACACACCAATACACACAAGTACTCACATTCACACACAGATACTCATACACACAAACTGATACACACTCACAGTATTCACAAATACAGATTACAATTACAAAAACACTGCAAGTGCACCATTCACCTATTCCAATCTGTACACACACACACACGCGCACACACACACACACACACACACCCACTAACAAAACACGCACCAACTATAATGTACTATTATTATTACAGAATATCAAATTACAGCCAAACAAATATCGCATCAGTTTGAACCTGAAGGTCAGTATCCCAGTGCCAGAGGAGGTCGGCCCTGAACCTGCGCATCCTGAGGAGTCAGCAGTACCCAGTTTGCTAACGTTAGGCTTCTCCCTCTCGCTCTGGTCCCTGTAGAAAACCCCCATGCCTGAACGAGCTGCAGTGTGTTTAACGTCCATTTTCCTTCTCTTCACGTAAACGTAGATTCACCTCAGAGTGTTAGTGTTTAATATGTTTAGCGTGCATTATGCTGATGAGCACACAAGACTCTAACCACCAGCATGGCCCGGCCTTGGTCTGTGCTCCGCTCCATCCCCGGAGTGTAGCAGACAAACTCAAGCTTGAGAAAATCAAGCTTGCTGTGCCTATTACTGTGAGCCATGATGAACTGAGCTGTGATAATATTATGTATAACATTATGTGAAACATAGCATTCAAAGTTTGAACATGGATTGTATTATGCAAAACTTATGTGGTAATATTATGTATAACCTTATGTGAAACAGCACTCAAAGTTTGAACATGGATGACAAAATGTAAAAAGAATTTGGATAAAAAAAGGAAGCAAAAGGATGAAAAAAAAACCAGACCAGAAATGGATGATCCTGCAGCCAAATGTGAACTGACATATGGAGCACAACGAGTCTGACTCATTTGCATGTGAATGTGGCTAAAACATATTGAAAAGCTGAAGTCATTCCATCCTAATCATTGGCACTATGGTTGCCCACGGACACATATCGAAAAGCTTTAGTGTAATAAGTTCTGTTGGCCCCACCGGGCTCCTCTCTGTTCCGGTCTCCACATGAAAAGGACCTGCAGGGAAGACAGAATGGTCAGTGCGACGGCCAATCCTCCCCTCCGGAGGATGACTGCATAGGGCCCATAATGCGGTGAATCATGATGTTGGAGAGCTCCAAGTGCTGCTGTACCACCGAAACCATTATGTTCTGACAGATAAAAAGAAATAAAAAGGCTACAACACGTCTCTAAAGTGAGTTTTTTATGTTTAGTCAAGGTGATGGGGCACCTAATTCACCGACAGTTGGCGGTTTCATAATGTCCCAATGGGTTTCCTGGCTGCTAATGTTGCAGCGTTAGTGAAGAATGAAATGCTGTCCTCCAAACACAGAGCTGCTAATTAGGAACCTACTTGACATTTCATCACATGTAAATAAAGTAAAGTTTTGTGCAAGGTGTGTGAAGAGTGTTCTTTCTTTCTTTCCTTTTTTTCCCTCTCTATGGATACTTGATCCCAGGAGTATACTGTAACTCTTACATACCCCTCTCTACAAATATGAGCGCACACTTGCACACACAAACACACATACACACGCCAAGAACGCACACAAACACACACACACATACACAAGCAAACATACATACACACATGCCAAGAACACACACACGCATACAAACACACACAAAGTACGAATAGTAAAACACACACACAATACACATAGATAAACTCACACCGATCACATTACCTAAAGGTATTCAAATGATTTCAGAAATGAAATACAACCTTTGACACTCATGGGTACAGAAAGCATTCCCTGCGCCACACAGCAAGGCTGTTAATTACAGCTGAGATGGAGCAGAATTTTGCCAGCTGCCTAGATTTATTCTTAGGTGGGCCAGCCAATCATAACCCACTAATTGCTTATATACATAACCTAGCTGTCTGATATTTGCAAGTATGGGCTGGTACTTGATCAGTTTACCAGAGAGAAGGCTATGTCCATATATAGGTCAAAGACACAACCTATCTCTGAGATTTGCACTTCTCTTTGACTTTTGTCTAAGAACACAACATCAGGCATGTTGGGGATTTTCCCTAAAAACATCATCAGAGCTATTAAACAAATCTGGCAATATGCTTGAAAGTTTATACCAAAGATCACTGTGTTTGGATGGATTTCATGTGAAACCACCACTGTTATACTATATTATAACAGAACTCTTTTTTAGCTTTGAAGTTAGTTGCGGTTACATGATTTAGCAAAAACTTGATAGAATGTCGGTCTGATAGGTAGGGTGTCGGGTTATTCGTATTTGATGCGAAAGCGCAAATAACACGCTACAATGGAGAGAGAGAAGGAGGGATGAGCAGGAGAGGTTGTCCATAGTGTAGTGTCCCTTTCTTTGTGAAAAGGAGGACACTTGGTCGCAGGGGGAGGGGGCGGGGCAGTGTATAGCATGCCGACCACGCCCCCTCCCCCGCGACAAAGTTTTTACATATTTTTCACATGCAAATGACCCCCTCCCCCGCAACAAAGTTTTGTCCGGGTAAAGGAGGACGTCTAGTCACCCTACATAACAGCGACTTCACGCAGAGGCTCTGGCTTAGGGCCCCCCTGAGCTCATGGGCCTGGGCCCAGTAGGCCTGTTCGGTAATCCATCCCTGGTTCTGACAGATAAAAAGAAAAAAAAGGCTACATCACGTCTCTAAAGTGAGTTTTTATGTTTAGTCAAGGTGATGGGGCACCTAATTCACTGATAGTTGGCGGTTTCATAATGTCCCAATGGGTTTCCTGGCTGCTAATGTTGCAGCGTTAGTGAAACATGAAATGCTGTCCTCCAAACACAGAGCTGCTAATCAGGAACCTACTTAACATTTCATCACATGTGTATAAAGTAAAGTTTTGTGCAAGGTGTGTGAAGAGTGTTCTTTCTTTCTTTCCTTTTTTTCCCTTTCCATAGTGTAGTGTCCCTTCTGTGCTGGCCTTGCGTCCTTTTGTCTCCAAAGGTGGCGATGTTTCATCAGTGTCCCACCATCAGTCCTAGCTCTGTTCTCTCACCACTTATAGCGGTCGGTGTCTCCACACCGCAAGCCCACAGCAAAACCTAAGTCTTCTGCATAATTTTCTGTGTAGTACATTCAGTTATATTAACGTCAGTGGCGGCTCCTGAAAAAATTCTCAGGGGGGGCAATTTTTTTGATAATGATTAAGGCGACCCATTCAGTAGGTACATTAAGTTAGCTGATTAGCTCATACAGCAATACCTTTTTGTCCACTATTGGCAGCACACAACAGTAATATGTCCCCTCTTGCTACATAGCTAGAGTAGCAAGTTACAGGTGGAAAGCTATGGAAGAAAGTTGCATCCAGGAGCCTTCATAAGCCAACATGATGTGGCTCCACATGAAAAAATGATTCCACTTTTTCATTATCCACGTGTCTCAAATGTTGTATGATGCTTAACAGGACACATGATATGTCCAGTAACAACATAAAGAAGGGGTAACATAAGTCAAAACCAACAATATTTATTGACCGATCTTGAAAGTATTGGCTTACAAAAGCAAAATAAGTGATCACATAATAAATAATTCAGTGTTAGTGCAAGAAGCGAACTGTGAAACACACTGTGAAACCTATGAAAGGTGACAGTGGTATATAGAAATACAGACCGCATTAGCCACTAGACGACCGCGATTTTTTTTCGTTCCAATTCTTGGATGTAGGATTTCCCTCCCTTTGTAGAAACATGTTGAATGGATACATTTGGTCTAGGAAGTCCTAATTGTTTTGTTGTCAATTTATCTTCATTAGTACGCCGACTAAAAAGGAGTTTCTGTCAAAGAGCGAATCGAGTTGTTGCATTGAACAGCAGCCATCTTGACAGAATATGCCTCTGTCGAAGCTGTATGACGTTAGTATAGGCTTCTACGTCCATTACTTATGACAAGACCAGGAGGGGCGAGCCCTCCCAGAAGCCATAGAGAATGCATTGAGAGCTCTGTTTTGTGAAAAAAATTCGAGAGGTCTGGGGCGATTTTCATTTCGCCCCAAATCGCCCCAGAAGGGGCGGGGCCATTTGAAGCACGACTTTAGGCTGACTGAATGACTGTTACCTGATTCGACAATGACATAGAGAGGCAGATCAGACGGTCTAGTGGTAGAATCCGACAGAAAAAAATTATTACATTTAAATGTACATGTCGTCATTTACGCGACTTACATTTTTTTTTTTTTTTTCCCTAGGCAGTGCGTCGCCCCAATCGCCCTTATGGACAAGCCGCCCCTGATTAGGGTAGAATACACAACTTAACATAATAGGTGTGACTGGGGGTCTGGTTCAAGGTGTAAGGTGGGGCGGGTTAGGAAGGGGAACAGTATGGGGTCTACCTAAATATGAAAGGTGTGAAGGTCTGCAGACCAAATTGCTGACCATTTGAATGTTAATGTGAGTTGAAAGTATATGGAAAACACCAATATTCTCCAATACATAGTCACATCTTTTGGTAGCATCTCTATCCCAGCAATGGCAAATACAGTACATCAACAATACGGAGTCAGAATGCATGGTGCAGTGTGGCTGGTGATTTTCAGGGTCCCATAACGCATGCTAGGTTGTATTTGGTCGGTAGCACCTGTAGTCTGGCCTTAACCGTGAAGCAGAGAATGTCCTCCAGTACAGCAGCATTTCTATTCAGAGAATGTGACACAGAATGGTCTGCCGAGTCAAGAGGTGTCAGCATCTCCTGCACCACTGCGTCTCCATCTGTTTCATACTGTGGAGAGCTTTGCTTGCTGTTGTATTTTTGGAGTCTGTGTAGTAATCCACTGTGACTCACAGTAGCTTCCGCAGTGACAAATGGGTCGCGTGAGTGTGACCACTGCATCGGACACCTCTGGGGCAGTTTGTGTGTGTTATTTGTGTCCATTTGAACCGAACCGCAATCGAGTGTGTCATATGCAATATACTGCTGAGGCACCATATGAACCGGATATAAACGTTATATCATGGGAGGGCAACACTGCAGTTTTAAACCAGGCAAATCAATTACTGTGAAGCAACGAGAGTTAAAGGTGGATCCTCTATTTTTATTGATTTTTCACAGGCAGATGGATACAAGCAATGA
>NW_024879797.1:0-35000 GCF_900700415.2 Clupea harengus | reverse complement strand
AAGCATTTCCACTCGCCGACCACAAGCTCTCCCTCTGCCCTCTCTCTGCCCTCCCAGGGGCACGATACTGCCGGGGAGAACAGGGGTCGGGCACTGACACGACGAGCCCTCTCTGCTCACCACATGCCCGTGCTCGGCCAGGCCTGGCATCAGCATCGGGCGCCCGGAGGTCCCGCACCGCTCGCCAGCGCATCCTTTCCGGCCCTGGCGAGGACGGACGCGAGGTTTCTCACGGCGGGGAGCGATCGGACTGCGCACGTGGGTTTGAAGGTGAGCGAGTCGGACCGCGTCCGTCTGTTTATGTAAGAGCGCTCCGTTGAAGTTAATCTGAAAGCACTTATGCGCTGTGCTGCTCGAGGTGTGCCAAGGAGAGGGCTTACAAAAAACATCGGCACGGCAGAGCGAGATTGAACCCGCCTTGGCAGAATCGGATGGCTACGAAACGCTAATTCCACTCCTCTGCCCCCCCCCCCCCCCCCCCATACTATGTGCACTGAGGCAGCCATGCAGGTCCATCTCTTCGCGAAAGGAAGAGGAGAGAAAGACACAAGGGAGATTTATTTCCATGTTCACAGAAAGGATGTAGAAAATCTAATTACGTTTCTAAAAAGGAAAAACTGCTCACGTGCCAGGATTGTGCATTCTACACTGATGCAACATGACATGTGCAAATCTGAAGCATACAGGGCTCCGTAGATAGAGGGATTCGTAGGTGTTGTAATAAAATGTCAGGGGTACATTTCATTTTTTTGTAGAAAAGACTGCATCAGTGTCAAGGAGAAAAGCAGTGCACTGCATTTTTATAATCTCCAAGGAATGATGATCCAAAACCAAAATGAAAAAGAGAAAGAGAACATGAAAAACTTACATACATGGGAAGTGGTATGATATGGAAAGCTAGAATATTCTAAGCATTACTGTAAGTCAGGACAGACATTGACAAAAACTCGTAACCATCTTACTTTATGTTGAGTGCAGTGAGGAAATGGGAGACACTGAGCTCAGCTGTGTTGCTGTTTCAAGCAGCACTCAATATCAATGAAGCAGTTTCATTTGTTGTAGTACAAGCTTGGTAAAGCCAGTAGAGTAATGCAGGGGTTATAAGGGGTTATAATGCACAATGATTCAAAACAAAAATGGCCCAGCCATCACAATGATTAATGTTAAGCAAACATGTTATTTTGTTTTCTATTTTTGTGTTTGTATTTCAAGAGATGTGTAATTCAGGATGTCTAAATCATCCCTACAATAAAACTGCTCTCTCTTTCATTATCTTTCAGTCGAATCAAATGCGAGTCCACACTCATGGTGCCGTAGACAGTAGTACTAGTTTAACGAGTGGCCTGACGTGTCAGTGGCGAACCCCATGTGAATCACTCGTGTCATGTTGTGGTTTGCTTCTGTGCTGTCGACGCTCAATCACCCCCTCTGCCCTGGTCTCGTTTTTAAAACACAAGTGAAGTATGAAGCACTTAGTGTGGCCACAGGCTGTGATGAAGTCCCTCCACCTCATGCCAGACTGGCGCAAACTTGCTGAGTCAGGCAGAGAAAGAGCCGGAACACTGAGCAGCATAATTGTATCCATAAATTAAATTTTTCATATATATATTTTTTATTATTATTCTTCAAGGTTATTTGACAGCACATGGAGTGACTTATGAAAATTCTGCCACTGTAGCTACATGTAAGGTAGATGAAATGTACAGTGATTTATACATGGAGGGGTGTGTGTGTGTGTGTGTGCGTGTGTTCAGTATGCGCACGTGTGTATGACCATGTGTGTGTGTGTGCGTGTGTGACAGAGATTGTGTGTGTGTATGTGTGTGTGTGTGTGTGCGTGTATGTGTCTCTGTGTGTGTGTGTGTGTGTGTGTGTGTGTGTGTGTGTGTGTGTGTGTGTGTGTGTGTGTATGTGTGTCTGTGTGTCTGTGTGTGTGTGTGTGTGTGTGTGTGTGCGTGCTTGTGTGTCAGACGGGGCAATTTGCTTTGTCTAAGTGAGCCAGTGGCTGTGTGTTCATGTGAGCATATGGAGGATGGTGGCATCTGGACAAGAGGAGAGAGATATGGCCTCTCTCCAGGAATAAGATCAGCTCAATGCTGGAAGCGTTGCGGAGCACATGTTCAGAACAAACACCTGGGCACCCACAGGGAACAAACTCTCTTCTCCTCCCCTCTTGCCGGTGGGAAGTTTCCACTGTGAGATTGTCAGATTCCCAACATTTCAGATGGACTCCATATTTTCACGGTAAACTTCACAAACATGTTAGACTAAAAACAACAACAATAAAAAAAATGACTTGAAATTATTTGTAACATATGAATTTAATTTCATTAAATCAACTTTGATGTGCTGCATGCCACATCTACAGTGTTGCACCGATGCACACTTGTATCACCTGTTTCATAGTTATTTGTCTGGTTTGCAACATCACCCGAAAATGGACCCCACAAGTGGTTCTGTCAGACAGGTTCATTATAAATGTCAGGAAGATGTATGGATTTCTCAGAAGCAACTTAACAAGCCTCTCCCAGTGTTAATGGCGGGTGCCTACTTGCTTGACAAAGTGGAAGTACGGACAAATGTTTCTGAGCTTCCTGTGAGGATATGTGCTGGAACAGTGGTTTCGACACTGGAGTAGATAGACAGGCGCTAAGTTGGAGTACTGCCAAAAACAGGTTGCTTAACTTCCTGTGAGGATCTGTGCTAAAACTGTGGTTTCCCCAACGAAGGAGACGGGGAAACAGAAACTCTAGATGAAGTGTCATCCACAATCCTTTCACATGATGGCAAAGGAGCGAAATGCAACGAGATTAGTGGATGAAGCTTCTGTTGGGCTCTGTCATCTGTCCCAGATCACATGCATCAATCAGACCAAGCTCCAACCTCATTTGATGGAGTATTGCACATGAACAAGGAAGAGATTTCAAATATGGTTCTCTATACCTTTTTGTCATTACACCACCCCAGAAATGCAAAAACTGTTATGCAACGGGTGATGCTGTTACATAACCAAATTGAAATGTCAAATTTTAAATCTGTTTATTTGAAGTCAATTTGTTGAAACCCTTCCTTATGTTCCATATTCTCCTCTATAACGTCTTGCACTAATTCTATCAAAATATAAAAGCTTTTAGAATAATTTGGCTGTAACAATATATCTCTTTCTCGTGTAAAATATATATTCAGGTTCAGATATGTCCATGTGTTGCATATACATACATTCAATTTTTGTGGAATTGCCTGTATCGAGTGCCTCTGAAGAAGGACTTATGCAATCAGATGGACTTCAGGGCCCTTTGGGTTTGTCTCTGGAAGGGAAGTGATTCTTATTTTGCAGGGCAGCTTTCTGGAAGCAATCGGCTTTTGGACATTTAAAATAGTGACTGTCAGTGCAATATGGTTTGGCTGTCTCACTCCTGTATTCTTCAATAACAAACTGATGATAGCATGCACAGAGAGTGGTGTTGAAGCAGTGAGGATTTCTTTTTTGTTGTTGTTGTTGTTGCACAAATCACAATTACTAAGATTACACATCCACTTGAACAATTTCTTTCAACATCAAGCAATGAAAATAATTCACATAGCTCATTGGAGTACTTCCCCGGGTGAATGTCTGCACACAAAGTGGCAAAACATTTTCAAATAAGCAATAAGAAAAAATATCATGTCTCTCTAAAGGTTCTAAAAGCATGACTTTTTTAAACAAATGCATGGCAATTTTTTTGGCATACACACATGATTTCACATAAATATGTTTTGTAGCTTACATTGGGCCCAATAAAATCATCTCATATAACAGACAAGTGTATTTAAACTTTGAATCATAAATACATCCATAAATACTTTTCAGTTTTATATATACATTGAGGCAGAGTCACATGGAAGTCATGTAGTCACAAAAAAAACGAATGCCACAATTGCTGGTTGAACGACCAACAAAGATCAAACAGTCCTTATGAATGTAGCTTTGAAATCTAAAAAGACAAAAAATATGGCTTGTGAACGGTACGTCCAGTCGAAGGTATCTCTAAGGCTATCCAGCAATCCACTGACACCACTTGTCCCAAAAAACAACCCAGCCAAAATGACCCCTCTCTCAATGACTGACGCAATATATGTGCGTTACCAGCATTAAAACTTCAAACAATCTTCTTGTTCCCTCTAGGCAGTAACACAGTACTGCTCCTAGTATCACCACTCTATGCGACTGGGGTAAAATACCATTTAGTGACTCATATGATAATAAATAGATACTAACATGTTAATAACATTGTATAACAATGTAATAATATAGAAGTGTTGTTATGTCAAAGATTCCACAAGACAGAGGTGAATAATAAGAGACCAGAGTGAGTTGAGGAGGTGCTTCGCTCTGCTTCCTACGCAGTATAAAACTGATATGATTGTGGAGCTGCATAGGTATTTTGCATACTTATAATTGCTATGGAAATGGAAACGCCCTTGTTTTGTTTATGGATTTAGTTCTCTCAGTACTCACCTCGTCTGTACACACTTTTGGAATCCTGCACACATGTAAACAGAGAATATAGATTGTTCTTGGTTACTGAAACTGTGTTTGTTGGATATTGCACTCTGCTGTGCGAGTCCAGTCTCATGTTGAACTTGACAGTGCAGTCGTGACTGTCAGTAGTGAGTATTCACAGTATAAAGGTAGTCTAACCAAAATGGAACAAAATGAAGTCAATTTTTTTTGCTGTAAAAAAAAAAGAGCAAGATTTGCCTGAGAACCTGGCTTCACTGAATGATTATTTCTCCCCCTCTTTTGGACAAGCCTGGTGGCCGATCACTTTGTTCAGTTTTCATCAGCCCATTTCCCCTGGGAATAATGTTTAAAAGATGTTGGCAGGTGTTGCTGTTTCTAACCTCTCCATCTCCCTGGATGCTCCGTTAGAAAACAGCAAGCATCTACTTCCTCACAGTAGGGAGGAGAGAGAGAAAGAAAAAAAAAGACCTAGCCTCCAGCAGCACACAAAACACACATTCTCTCTCTCTCTCTCTCTCTCTCTCTCTCTCTCTCCTCTCTCCTTCTGCATGCATTCACACACACATACTGTAAAGATTGCCGTGCCAATGTCCAATGTTTGCTTTCATATCCATCGAATGGTTGGAGTTAATTCCCTGAGGACAGTATAGTGATACATATTAATATACATTCGAGAACATGTGTGAGGAATCTAATGCATGTACATACGGTTTCATTTGCACATGCATACTGCAAGAGCATGGTGGAGGGAGGAAATAGGATGTAGATTGGTGGTGGTGTACCGACAGTTTCTTTGTTTCGTGGATTTTCATTGTTTTGACACTGTTTTGGTTAGACGTGTTGGGACAAAGGTCAATTTACACGCTCAATGGATGCCTGTTTCTGTATCTATAGACAGCTGAAGCCAGGGGGACTAGAAAATGTACCTGAACCAACAAGTGAACCTGATTTGCTAGATATGCAAGGTAATGTTCTGTACAATTTGCAACCGTAATAAAAATGTGTGGAATTTATACAATATGCGTTTTCGTATTGACATATGAGATGTTTAACCTAGGTAAATGGTTCAGTGATGCATTTGTGATGTCATACACTGTGCTATTTTTAAAATGCCATTTAAATGGAAATGGAGACTTTTAAATATGTTTTCCTTTGCAAAATGCTGTTTTTATTTTGACCTTGCCCTCCTGCGTTTACCCTTTTACTGACTGAATTTATCCCAACAGGTTGGTTCTCTGGCTGTACTGCATGGTTTTCTAAATACAAATTTATATTTTTTTATAGATGCATTTTGCAATTTGCCTTTGAAAACTGCATACATGATTTGTTTAGGTATAGAACAGCATACATGCTTTGATCACTAGTTTCAAAGTATAATCAAAATTCTTGTTTCATTCTGTGAAGATGAACGAATGGAAGCCCCCTTCTTTCTTCACAGTGACAGAAAGCAAGTGGCATTCATGAGGACAAAAACAATGTTATAGAATAACCTGTGGCCCATACAGTACTGTACACTAACCCACCTCATCATATCACCGTGTGCCACACTCCCGCCGACCTCCCCCCGATCTTAACTCTTTAAGAGGACGTTGAGGCCTAGTCTCTGAGTTAAATTCAGTTGAGGCTTCTTTCTTTTGAGGCTGTGATTGTACCGGGCACTGGGGGGATATTGACTGGCATACCCACTAAGCATGAAGCGTCGGAAAGCATGACTAGTGCCCGTACATTAAGATTAAGCTTCACTCTGCAAGCTCCATCAACCAGTCGATCTCCCCCCGGCCCTATCAGCAGGGGTAACACCATCGACAGCGGTCGGAAGATTGGGACCACCGCTGCCTAATGAAATCAGGAGAAGAAAAAGAACACTTCCTGCTCATGGCCAGATTATGTTGATTAATTTGTCCCATTAACCCCTTCTTCCTTTTCTTCTAAGCCAGCAGCGTTGTCCTGCTCTGCAGGGAAACTCTTAGTTCACGTCGTCCATCCACACCGAGAGATGGCACAGACCCAGAGTCAACCGCACATAGTCCTGAAGGAATTATTTTTGTAGTATTTGGATATGTCACGGCAGGGGGTTACTCTCATGAGAGACTAGCCTAGCTTCCCTGGGTGTTGTTTATTTTTTATTTTTTAAATGCAACATAGTATAGCTGCATAACTGCTGCATTGCAGACATTTTGGGGACAAAAATCTCCCACTGCAAATGTCATTACTAAGATTTGACACATAAACAAAATGTATTGCTCCATACCTACACAATTCTATATATTCCTGTATACATTTCATTAGTCTGGCGCTCTTTGCTGTATCTCCTGGTTAAAGGGTTGATGAAACGTTTCAAGAGGAACAGCACAGATTGTGAGAGGGGAGAAAAAACAGCTTGTTTGGTTTTTGACTGAATTTACAATTCACTGCGGGTTGCTCTCCTGTCTCCTCTCGTGCAGAGAATTATCGGATCATGCATAGGCAGCAGACAGACCCTGTGGGAGACAGAGAGAGAGACAGAGAGAGAAAGATAGAGAAAGAGAAAAGAGGAGTCCGCTGTGAGACATCACTAAAGATATGAGGGACAGGGTGAAGGAGAGAAGACAGGAAAGAGCTTGTTTTGGGATTATGGCACCACAGCTTGGCAGCCTGGTGGCGGCTTACGTTAGTATATATTACTTATAACCCCCCCAGCGTCATATATAGTCACCCCCCCCACACCACCCTGCCCCCCCCAGCCCAGTCCTGTCCCCTACAGAAGAGAAACATGCATGTCTGGTCCAGCCAGTTGCTTGCTCTTTGCAAGAGCACTCCTCCTCCTGTCATAGTTGGTCCACTTTTTGATTGTGTTTGTGTAATTTTTTGAAAAAAAAGAGTTTTTCACATTTGGCAGTAACAAAAAGTAATTTGAGGCATTTGTCTGACCTGTATAAGACCTGTGTTTTTGAGGCTGTTCAGGATTTTTTTCATGTTTTTTTTCCTTGTTTGTTTTGAGGCAGAATGAAGAGATCCTCTAAAAAGGCTCTTTGATAGTTGATGATCAGTCTTCTTTGTCTTACTCCTCCCAGCTGAGCACTTCAGCACCTCTTTCTTCATATCCACCACCTCACCAGGCTTCTCCCTGCCAACCCCCCCCCCCCCCTCACACCTTTTCCCATATCCCACAAGCCCTCTCTCCAGCGCTACAGGAAGTCGCTGTGGTCGTTGGAAAGCTGGCTGACTGCCATCTCGCGGTTGATGGAGCCGGTGAGGATCCGGGCAGTCCTGAGTGGTGTGACGTCCAGGCATTGGCCCGGCATGCCCTCGGGGCAGTGCCTGCAGGCCACATGCGTCTCAGGCAGCCCGTTGGACTGCCGTGTGGAGTTGCCGTCCTCCTTGATCCCCTGGCGCCGCGACAACTCGCACGATTCCTTCGGGGCTGGTTCGGGCGGGCCCAGGCAATGGCACATGACATGGCAACAGAGAGTAGCGTCCCGGCATACGAGTCTGCGGAAGTTGGGCTTGAATATCAAGTAGACCATAGGGTTATAGAGGGTGGAGGACTTGGCACAGATGGCCGCCACCGCAAACGCTATGGGGGGGATATCATCTGAGCTGCAGAACGCTGCCCACATGGAGACCAGTGCGTAAGGACTCCACGCCATCAGGAAGCCAATGCACACCGCCACGGAGAGCTGCGCAGAGACAAGAGACAGGGTAGTAGAAGTCAGGATTCAGGCATGGTTAGGGTGTTTCACATTGATCATTGATTATGGTCCTAATACAAATGTCCAAATATTACAAAACATTGACAGTGTTTCCTTAGCTCTATTTCATTACCCAAATGTATCTTCAAACGAGTAAAAGTCAGTCACAGTGCAATAACTTCAATTAAATAATTTACCAAAACATAAGTGGGCAGTGATTTGATTGTGCAAGATGGTAATCACATCTCATGACCTGAAATATTCCACTGAGTTTTAAAAGAGGGTCTTGAAAAGTCAAGAACAAAATCAAAGCAAAGAACCAACATTTCAAGTCAGTTTGTAAATATTGGGTATTTAACATCAAGTGGTTTGTTGCTATTCGATAAAATAAAGCTGATTACAAATAAAGAAATGTTGCTTGTTGTGTAAGCCGTGAAATGCTGCCAGCACTGACTAGTGTGGGAAAGATGTGGGAAAGATTATCAGATTTAACAGTAAAAATTGCCAAGAATGCTTTTAAAACAGTCAGACAATGCGATTGGTCTGAATGTAAAACCTTTGCAAACATTCCATTAACATGCTGCTTTCTCTCCCAGCTTGGCAATGAGTGTACTGTTATCACATATAACAGCACAAATTGAATGCTTTTCTACCCAATCAGATTGTGTGGTGGGACTTACTCTACATAAACATCCAATCAACAAATTCACAACACACAAAAACACACACACACTTTCTCTGTGCACCCCCAACCCCTACCTTGACCATGAGTGTACTGTTATTAGATATAACCCAACCAGACTGTGCAGTGGCACTTAAGGGGGATTTATAGTTGCCGTTTCCATCCTTTTGTATGGCGGAGCGCAACAAAAGTGATGTTATTTCGGCTGGTGCGTGCTGTATTTGATGCCATTTCGGCTGGTCTCGTACCTCAAAGTTTTTTTTAACTTGCAGTGCATGGCGTACTCCTCTACAGCTATCTCTATGATCTATCAATGTGGGAGCATAGGGATTCACAGATGGCACAGAACACATGGAGGAAAATTACTACAGCAATTGGAAAAACACGAGATGTTCGTGTGGTTTACTAACATTACCGTCTTGCCTGATGAAGACCTGGGAGTCAAAAGATTGCATTTAGGCTGTGCTCACAAGTAAAGTCTTTTCCTGATGAAAAGACATGATTCCATAATCCAGCCCAGAGCATATTTTGTTACCATAACAACTGGTTAACCTAGATAATGTTATGTAATAGTTTTGCTGGCGACTAGCAGTAAACACAAGCACTAAACAGAAACCTATCCAGTTAAATCCACAAATGAACATCGGAGATACAACTGTCGTGTCACATAAGCTATTTCACTTTAGCACATTACCTCTTCTTATCGCTGCTTCCACAGTTAATCCACAAATGAATACTGGTGATACAGAACTGTTCCCTCTATTATTTACTCTAAGTTGGCGCGTACCTTCCAGCGGTTTACATGGTATTTTTCTCGGTAGTGATACCTATCGTTCAGGGGAAGACTGCAGCCAGTCAAGAATGGCTCAAGTGTGAGCATAAAAAGTGTTGCCGTCACAGTTGGTGCGCACAATGACCAACCCATCAAGGATACTGGTGCCTGCTATCAATTTGGATAGTCCACCTACACCGACTTTACAGATGGTTTGTTGAAATTTTAATTCAGTCTTTGTAATTATTCACTGAGCATCACCTTAACCAAACCCAATCCCTCACCCTAACCTAAAATTGATAGTTTCTTTATAATCTGAACATCTATAGATAGTCCACAGGGGACCATCCAAATGAAGGGTGACCCCACTCATAACACACACAGACACACATTCTCTCTCTCTCTCTCTCTCTCTCTCTTTCTCTCTCTGTGCCCTCTCCCCTACCTTGACGATAAGCGTCTGGGCGTTGGTGATCTTGTTCTGGGGTGAGACGTGTTGCTGCACAGCCTTTTGGGCGCCGCGCACCGTCAGCAGGATGAAGAGGTAAGAGAGGAAGATGACGGAGCAGGGCACTATGTAGCAGAAGAGGAAGAGGCAGATGATGTAGCTCATCGCCGTCTTGTTGGTGTGTGGTAGATGCCAGTTGATGCAGCAGGCCGTGCCGTAGGGCTCAGGGCCATACTCCCCCCACCCGGTCGCGGGCCCCACGGCGAAGATCAGCGCATAGCACCACGAGCATAACACCAGGAGGCAAGCGTACCGCGGTGAGAACTTGCTGCCTGGAAAGGGGGGATGGATGGATGGAAGGAAAGAGAGAGCAGGGAAAGGGGAGTGAGGGAGGGAAGAGAGAGAGGTGGAACGTGAGGTATACATTAACAAGAATGAGGGGGATTTTCTAGTGTGTGGGTGTGTGTTTGAGCATTCAGACACACTGTAAGATTGAAACGACTTTGTGCTTTGATCTTCATTGTTACCCAGAAAGCAGGTGACTCTGCTCCTGATTGGTCGGATCAAAACCAGATCGGCCGTTACTTATTATGGGTTGCCGTGGAGATCAAAGCCCTCACACGTGTCCAATCTTGTAGTGCGTGAAGGCTTTTTTTTGCACTGCTATCTAGGTATTATTACTAGAGGCGATAGGGAATGTAAACGTACACACATGTGTTCCACTTCTCTGCCTAGGAAAATCTGTAATTTTTTTCCCCTGCTAACTGTAGTTTCCCATTTCAGTGTTAGCATTCAGGCAAAATCCAAGCCTCTTTCTGTCAGGCTGGGAGAGAGTGAGGAAGCTCAAGGAAGATGAAAGCGCTGAGCGTGATGGCGGGTTAATTTTCCACACACATTTAGATGCGACCTCCCCCATGCGGAGTTACAGGGTTGGGTCACATTTTCCAGCAGGGACCATCACTCAACCAGAGGAGGAAAAAATAACATATTATGTAATCCCACCCCCACACCCCCTACACACACACACACACACACACACACACATACATCTCTCAACTCATCTACCCACCCCCCTAACCATCTTGGTGTTCAGTCACCATGGGACTTCAAATGTCTCCGTTTTATACAATATAATTATTCTCAGTCTCCAGGGAGTATGGTTCAGAGCCTAGTTTCAGACAGGGTTTATCCAATGGAAGGAGGGGAATAAAGGGTGGGGGTATTCGTCCCTGTCTCTGGCTGGCATCGCACATTTGTGCGGTCACAAATATCAATACTACTTCAATACAAACTGAATGAGATAAGACAGAATGCATTTATGTTGTGGGACGAACAATACCAGTAAATTAACACACAGCGAGCCTCTCACTGTCACCCAGCCCTCTTGTCATGTCAAAGACATAAGATAAAAGGAAGGCATTGCACAAAGTAGCTTTATGCCTCCAAACAGCCTTAATCCCTGGCTTTTATGTTTGTGTTTCAACCATGATTTCCCGTAAGCTCTTTGAAGGGCTCGGTTGGCATAAGGGTAGGGAATCACCACAAGAGAGGAAGCTTCTCCGCGGCGATAATTGATTCACGGCAAGTTCAGTGTGTGTGAAGTGGAATCAGTTGGGCGAGCATTGATCCCCATTTAACCAGTTTAATTTCACTAGCTTCAACCACTGGGGGTGGGGGGTGGAGGGGGGTAGTAACTTAAGACTCTAAATTGATTGTTTTTACAGAGATATAATTTGCATAGCACTGAGCATTTACTGATTCCTGTCTGTTATTAGACTGTAATGTAAAGAAACGACTCAAAGTAGACTATAATCAGACTACAAAAGTTTAAATTTGAAATAATTTAAATTATATCCTGATAATGCCTGCCAGAACAACTGGGACAGAGCTACTGTTTTTCTGTGGCAATTGCTAATGCCCCTGTGGTCAATGACCAGTTTCAGGTAGTTTTCCTGCTGAAATGATTTGATAGCGAGTTCCAGTGACATCACAAACCCAATGGCCACTTGAGGAGCTCTTGAGGAGCTCTTGTGTCCCAAAAACGAATCCACATTCACTAAATCCACATTATTTAAACCAATGTCCCTTTATTTTCGCTAAACCGATCAATAGTATCATCATGGCACATAATCAACGCAAAGTAAGAACAACAAAAGCAACAGATGGAGAAAAATCTAAATATTTTGAAGGAGAAAGCAGTGCCACGAAGGAGCTTGCCACAGCTGATGCTAGTAATGCGAGGCCAATGGCTGAACAAACCCCTGACACGAACGTTACCATTATCACAGAACTGAGGACGTTTCGACAAGAGGTCAATGAAGCACTTGACAAACTCTTGAACTTGAAAGTGACGAGCATAGACCAGGCTGTTCGTGGACTAATGGGAAGAATCTCAAGTGAGCTCACTAAGATACACAGCTGCTCTCCTTTCTTCTACATAAAGATAGACAAATGGAGACTAGGTGCGATGCGTTGGAAAATGCACAAAGAAGAGAATATATGGGATCATGGGATATGGGAGTTGGAAGAGGGAGATACAGTTAAATGGATGGAACAGTTTCTCCATACGATTTTAAACCTGCCCACCGAGTAGGGAGTATGCCGGTATTGAGAAGCAGCTGAAGGCCAAACAGATCAAATTCCGTACCCTGCGATGCTGAAAAAACTTTCGGCAGCGCTATCTGAAGGGGAGCGACTCGGGAAAGATCTGCATTGCATGGGATGGACAGCAGCCAACGTGAAGAGTGGAGAGCGCAACTTGAGAGTTGGACCGCAACTTGTTTCGCGCCATGGAAGGATTTCTCAACCGACTTGGTGAGATTGTTTCAACAGTAGACAGTGGCCTACTCGTGAGTCAACTCAACTAGTATGTTATGTTTCGTAGCCTAGTTTGTGGAGTTATTTAACCCAGCTTTTTAGTTACTTACTTACAAAACTTTTTGTTTTTGTTCCGGCAATGCAGTAAATGTACAGTCAGACCATTTGTATTCCATCTGCTGTCCAACCACTCCCCTATGCCCTAGCTGAAATCTAACATCTCTCAGATTCTCACTCACTTTGATGGGGGTTAAGTTAATTAGTTATAATGTAAATGGCCTTCATAGCGCTGTAAAGAAAAAAACAATTCTCTGCCACTTAAAACAGCTTGGCTGTGGGATTGCTGTTGCTGTTGCAGGAAACCCATCTTTCTGATGCTGAGCATGATAAAAAATGGGCTGACGAAGTTTATTTCTCATCCCACACATCAGGGAGAACAACAGGCATAGCTATATTGATACATAGGAGTTCAAATTTTACACATACATATCTCCAAATACAAAGATGCACAGGGAAGATATATATTGCTAAATGGAGTAAGAGAGAGTATTCATATTTCCCTGTGTAATATTTATGCTCCCCACAAAGATGACCCACACAGAAGTACTGGGGTTTCATTACGGGTGGTGACACAGTATATGTAGTCAATAATTGAAAATAAGTAGTGCTCACTTAAAAAAGTTAGCTATTTAAGTATTACCTACTCAGAATAATCAAGCGGAGTTAACTTAAAAAAAAGTAAGCTTATTAAGTTGAACTCTTTCACCAATATTAAGTGCACTGAACTTGATTTTTAAGGCTTAAAACTTTATTTTATTTTGTGTTGTTGAGTGAAAATAATTTAGTACATAGAGGTTAAAAGATTTAAGTATAAAAATATTTGAATATAAGTTCAGAGAACTTAAAAATTATGAAAACGATAACAAAATAAATCAGTATAGCTGATGTATCATTTTTAAGTTAAGTTTACTTAAAAATAATAATATATGTACTCAAATTTTATTATGTAATCGGTTACATCAAAAGTTTTAAGTACTCTGAACTTGTTCAGGTTTACAGTGTGGGGTTTCATTACGGGTGGTGACATGAATTGTGTAATGTCTCAGCTTAAGGCTTACTTGAGGGGCCGTATTATGGCTTTTTCCAGTGACTTAAAAGAAAGAAAAAGAATCTGAACGTAGAAAACTAGATATCAAAATAGAGGCTCTTGAACAACAACACAAAACCACATACTCTCAAGATACATTGAGACCCCTAATAGAGACATGTATGACACTAGACACCTTACTTTCTGAAAAAGCAGAGGGATGTTACCATGCAAAGATACTATGAACATGGAGCAAGGGCGAGCCGTTTACTGGCATTTAAGCTAAGGAAGCAGCAGTCCTCTCGAGTGGTAATGAAAATTAGAACCGATAACCCAAGAAAATTTGTGACAGAACCAGAACACATTTTAGAAGCCTTTGTAGATTTTTATAAGCGGTGGTGTCCACTTGTGACGATGAGATAAAAAAAACTTTCTAGACCAAATCAATTTAACACAACTATCTGATGATGCAAAGGAAACGTTGGACTTGCCTATAGTGCCCTTAGAATTTTAAGAAGTAATTTCAAACCTTAAAAATAGTAAGACCCCAGGCCCGGATGGCTATACTAATGAGTTTTATAAAACATTTAAAGATTTACTATCCCCCCTGTTATTACATGCATAACTGTATGTTGAAAAACAAAGAAGCTTGTCCCATCATGGGGAGATGCTATTATCACTATCATACCCAAAGAGGGTAGAGATTCCACTGACTGTGGTGCATATTGGCCCATCTCCCTCCTTAATGGAGATCTACATCTCACATCTATCCTGTTAATAATTACCAGTCCCTGGAGCTGCACCTGGCGGTACTAACCATGAGTCAGTGGCACTGACTGGCAGTGACGGTAAGTACCAGGAGCTCATCCTAGTGGTACTAACCACTAATAAGTGCAAAGTACCAGAGGCACTAACTGGTAAGTACCAGTCCCTAGAGCTCCACCTAGTGGTACCAACCAGTATAAGTATAAGGTGCCAGTGTTCACAAGAATTGCCAGTTTGAGCTACAGTACAACCCTCTCTCAACTTATAGACACTCACAGACACCTACACACCCACATGTATAACCTCTTTATAAACACAGTCCCCACCCCCTCTTTTGGCCTTGAATGACAGCTCGTTATGGTCAGTCATTTCCCATCATTGCTACAGCCCCACTTTGCGAGCTCTGACAGAGAGACACATGAGAAACTTGGGGACTATGCTACATTACCTCATCACCTTCAAGCTTCCATCAGTAGAGAATAGTACCCACTGTCCTCCACACAATAGCCTAGTGCAATCTCTCTCTTTCTGTGAATCTCCCTGAGGACTTGTTCTTTGATTACCCTTTTAAATGGCCAGCTCCCTCTTTCAATTGATTATGAGTGTGTGTGTGTGTGTGTGTGTGTGTGTGTGTGTGTGTGTGTGTGTGTGTGTGTGTGTGTGTGTGTGTGTGTGTGTGTGTGCGTGTGTGTGTATGAATCTGTGTATTCGCCATGCTCACCGCCCTCCCCCTAATGTCAGTGACATTCTCTCTTAAATCATGGGTTCGACCCCTCGTAGTCACCCTGCATGTAAATACCTCATGATTTATATCCTTAAGAAGGAGGAGGGAGGCATCTCCAGCCACCCTCTCAAAATGGGGTCAAGCCTCTGGAGGCTAAGAGACTCAATGTCTTTCTCTCAGCCCCATAATCTCTCTGTCAGCCAATCTAGTCCCATTATCCCGCCGGTACATAACATGTAAGGTAGAAAACCAAGGATGCCCCTCAGGGTAATAGAATAGTGAGTTCCAGGCATGGTTCTGTCGACAGGATTAACATGGGGGACCGGGCAGGGAGCAGGCGCCAAAGGGCAGGCATAATCCACTGCTGGATGCCGCTTTCCTGGATGAGACTGTCAGCTCGCCCCTGGGATGAGGATGGGGATAGGTAATTGTGTGTGCGGTAGAGAGAAGGGTGAGTGGGAACAGAAGGGATTTAAGGAGAAAGGTAAGGAGCGTTATCGGCTTTGGCTCTGGGAAATTCTACAGAGACCCGTTTGGAGATCTTCATTGTGTCAGGAACATCTCTTGGCTGATGGTGTCTAATCGGATTTTTCAAGCTCTGAAAATTGGCATGAATTTATAGCTGTAGACTCCAGATCCTTCTGGTAAAACCCACCTAAATTGAAACAAATCCTGGTCCTCTACATGTAGTTTTTAATTTGATTTAAACACAGTAAAAGATCTTAAATTCCTTGTGCTATTTGTTGGAGACTACTCAAGGTGGCCAATCCTCTCACTGCCACATGCAAGTACTCATACCCAACAACCTAACCTAACCAATATAACAACTGCCCAACCATAGATCCTGAGCAGCAGGATACAACAACAAGGCAAAATTTGCTGGTGACTGCTGCAACACGCGCCACATATTGTACCTGGAAAGGCTGTCCTTCACAGTACAGTCTATAGCCTACAACTCCTCAACATGTCTGCCCAACCATAGAACAGTATAGTACAACAACAACAACAAAGCTGCATTTGTGAGCATTTCACTGGGGTTTTCAAACAGGCACCTTCCTTCATCAGTGTTTTGTTGAATTAGGCCCACAACACCTTCAGAAGGCTCAACTGGCATCCCAGACCCACCCCCCTTCATACTCATGATGGATACATGCCACTACCAGACACAAAAACAGAGATAAGATTTCACATATCTCGGTGTCTTAAGGGTTTAGGGTTAATTCACAAACTTAAGTAGTCGACACACGCCTCAGCCACAACCACTGGCTAGCTTTTTCAGCAGCCTCAGACAACTGCTTTAAAGCTCCTTTAAGTGACTGTCCTCGAAAACCAAAATCCAACAGAGTTGTTGTGGTTGATTTAACTACAACGCCTCTGACATCTACCTACACTGGTCTTGTGTGCGCTTACAAACTTTATCCCTTGCTTCCGCTGGCAGTTCCACATATTTCAGCGTTAACTCAATAAAGTAAACAATGCACTCACACTCAGAATACAACACCATGTCTGGTCTCATAGCAGTCACAATACACTGTGGATCTAGCATTTGTCTTCTGACATAAGCCAGCAAATCCCCAATCGCGCACTGGGCCCCACTTACCAGTAGTGTTTGTACGTGCCTGGTGTCCACTCTTGCACAAAATAAATTCTACTGTCCCTGTCATTAACTCGTTTATGCTCCAACAGACTCACACATTTCAAAACTTGATTATGTCTCCACGTGTAGCAAACCTGGTCAGGTTAGTTTTACACCCAGATATGATATGTTCCAATGAGCCAACTCCCAAACACAACTTGCAGCTTCTGTCCTCACCAACCCACTGACTAAGGTGCAAAGTTGGGAGGACATCATTACTGGCTCCAACAATGACTTTAATGCAGTTAGCGTCCATAGCCCAAAGATCTCTCTAGCTGATCTTCCTCGTCTCGACATCATGCCAGTTCATCTAATGCCCTTGCTTTGCTTCAGAAGCTGCTGCTGCTCGGCTAGTTTCCTCTTCTTGGTTGCAAACAAAGCTAGTTACCATTTGCCTCTTGTTCAGCAACGTAGCCTTACCCCATGCTTTCCAACTGTTACCGAGCCGAAACCCTGCTCTTCCACTCTGCACCTGCCCAATGGCATCCCTATGCTGTCATGTGCCTTGGAATATTGAACTGCTTCTCGTGAATTCCACTTCTTCCCGTTAACCATTGGAGCAGTGTCCTTGACTACTGGATCCTTAGACTGGGACAAAGTCATCTCCAGGTTGGTCTAAGCACATTTTAACTCCTCCTCAATTACCTCACTATCAATATAAAACCTCTCTTTCACCAGTTTTCCCTTACTCATCGAAACACTTCTACATTTGCTAGGTTTCACTTTCATCCTTGCCCATTTCAGACTTTAATTCAACTTAGCTGACAGCCGATGGGTACATGGAGCATTGTCAGCGTCGTCATACGTCGTCATGTCTTCCATATCAGCTCAGATGGGAGGTTACCGGCAACATCCAGTTAACACCAATAACCCATTTAGATGCCCTTATAAGTACCTCCATTGCTAAAGCAAATGGTGAAATGGTACATCCAGCCAGGATACCAAATGGATGTGGTGTAGTTAACTTGCAGTCCCTGAGAAGATATATCCTCAAAATATGCCCTGACTATTGATGAAATCTTCTCAGGGACTGTAAGAAAGTAACTGAATGCCTTCCACAACAGACTGTGAAGCACTGATCCAAAGGCATTTGTGAGATCCAAAAACACCAAACAGATGTCTCTACCTTCTGTCTTTGCTGCCTGAATTAGAAGATCATGCTACTATGTTCCAAACATCCAGAAAAACCTGGGATTCCTGCTTTCTGCACGGACAAATATGTCAAACCATTTGCCTTCGGAGCGGAGACCAACCTTCTTGCTACCACACTAAGGAACACATTAAGAAGACTGATAGGTCGAAATTTGCCACCTGGGCAGGCCATCATCCATATCTCCAGTTGGAGGAGTGTCTGACACAAGATCCACACACCTCTCATTGTCTGTATGTAGCTGTTGAAGATACTCCTCTAAATCCATTATTTCAACTCTCAAACTTACTGTTCTCTCTTCAGTAAATAAAGACTTCTGTAGAATGAGTAATAGTGACATGGTGTGTAGGGGAATGGGTTTTATATGATAGGTTAACAAGGGTAACCTTCCTTCTAATTGGATACACAACCACCTTGCTTTCATGTTTTATGTAAGTGCACATTCTGCCATAGAATGTATTCCCATAGCACAGTGATAAACACACTCCATAGATCAAGTGGTTATGGTGGAGGGATGCAATTTTATGCCGTGTGCAATTTACTTTAAGAGGTATTTTAAAGGCAGTGCAGTTGGGAAACATTAAATAACAGCTTTGTGAAAAGAGGCAATAAATGCTGTTCACGGATGAAAAACTAAGATTGAATTCCATTGTCCCAACTGTTAGCTTACATAATTTTAAGCAGGATGAAGATAACTGGGGTCATCCCCCTGTAAAGCACATGCCATTTCACTTCAAATGCATACTGTATAATAGCAAAAATAGATAGATTTGCAGTTAATCTCAAAGAACACACCAATCCAGAAAGGTTAGAATGCAAAAGTCTATGTCCACACATAATGATCCCAGCACTCCTGATCACACAAACCTGCCACAAGCCCTTTCTGCCTGTTTAGCCCCCACACACAAATACTATGAGCCATCCTAATCTGCAGTGATAAAGATCAGCCATGGCTAAGGACGGCCGTCTGCCGCTACGTTACCCTTAGTAAGAGGGGCTCCAGATGGGGGTTCTGAGCCTCTCCAGCACTGAACATAAAACAGGGAAATTAGTCTGAATGTGACCATGTTTCTGTACAGAGCCCGTGCCAGGTTTAAAGGGTGTGTGTTATGTTCGGTGCTGTCAGATACTGATCAGACGTTAAGAGATATTTGTTATGAACAGAAAGAAGCTGATATGCTCTGAGTGCTCACACGTATGATCGAGATTGTTTGTAAGTGTGCATTTGTGTGTGTGAGTATGTGTGTTAGTGTTTATGTGTGTCTGTGTGTGTTTGTGTGTCTGTGTGTGTCTGTGTGTGTTTGTGTGTCTGTGTGTATGTGCCCAAGTGTTAGTAATCAGGGTTCTTTGTGGCCAGCTCATGTAAACACATCATTATTTGTGTTCATTTGCATATCAAACATGATAGCTTGAAAGAAACCTCTCTCTCTTTATCACACACCCTCTCTCTATCACACACACACATTCTCTCTCTCTCTCTCTCTCTCTCTCTCTCTCTGAGGCATTCAACTGTTTTATTCATTTTAATCCCTCTTCCAAAAAAACCCACAAATAACAACTACACCAACTCCCCTCATGCTAAATCACCTATGCCAATTAGTGTTCTTGATTACCACAGACAGACAACAACAGCATATCACAAGATAACTATGGTTCAACATGTTTCATGACTATAATTACTTTATTTACACTTGACACTTGACTGTTTAAAAAGGAAAACAAAACAAGCTTATGAAAAAAGCATGACCTTGAATGACACCTTGAGTCAAGCTAATTACAAAACGTTGACTGCCTTCTTTTTTTCTTTTTTTTTTTATTCAGTTTTATTCACATAAACTAAAAAAAAAAAATCAGGTGCCTCAGCCTATTGATATGTCTATATTTTCACTCCTAGTAGCATAGAATAATAATCACAAGCCCAACAGACTGCTGTGCAGTGGGAGTGAGAGACTGTTTGGCTCACTATGTCTGTGTTGCACTTATACTAGTCAACGCTGTTTCAATATTCTGCGGGTTAGTTGCAGGTGTTGTCTTTGTGTGTGTGTGTGTGTGTGTGGGGGGGGCGGGCATTGGGGGTGGCTCACAGATTTTCACAGATCGCAATCACTGTCCTCGCGGATTTCAATCATGTTAACTTAACAGGTGTGAGAGAGAGAGATCAATCTTCAGCTGGTTTCTCTCATTAGGGTGTGTGTGTGTGCATGTGTATGTGTGTGTGTGCTTGTGAGTGTGGATGGTATGACTGTGTATGCATGTGCGCACGTCTGTGTGTGTGTGTGTGTGTGTGTGCATGCATGTGTGTGTGAGTGTGTATGCGTGTGTGAGGGTGTGTTTGTGTATACATGTGTGTGTGTGTGAGTGTGTATGCGTGTGTGAGCGTGTGTTTGTGCATACATGTGTGTAGGGGCGTTACGCAACCACTGGCAGCTCAGAGTGGCACGGTGGACTAATCCCTCTCATTATGGCTTCACTTCTGCAGTCGCATCTCAGCAATTATTCAAATCCGCTCTGCTCACTGCTGTACACCTCTCTCTCTCACACACACACACACACACACACACACACACACACACACACACACACACACACAGACAGACAGACAGACAGACACACACACAACACCTTCATCATCATCCCCCCCAGCCCTCTTTAGAGAAAAGACAGAAAAAGCCCAGGAAGGCAGGGAAGGAAGGAACAACAATCTGAGCTGTAGGTGATGCGCCTCCAATCTTCTGTCTCCATTTTCTCCATTCTTCTTCATCCTCTTCTTTTTTCTCTTCTTCTTCCTGCTATACCTTTCTGGTTTTCTTCTTCTCTGTCCTCTCTTCTTTTCCATGTTTTCCTCTGAGCGTGATCGCTCTCTCCTTCACTTCTCCTGCTTGCGTGTGTGTGTGTGTGTGTGTTTTTTTTTTCCCCCCACACACTCACCCCAGGGGAGCTGGCTGGGGTCTGCAGAGATTTATTGAGTTTGTCTGATCTCCTAGTTTTAAGACTAGAACAAAGCTTTTTTCATGGGTATTCCCTGCTGCCGCGTCAATAGTGGGAATTCATTACTTCGGATGAATACCTTTTTAAATTTCCCAATACTTGTTTCCCCTCCTCAACTTGCTTTGTATATTTTGAATCGTGTGTGTTGTGTTAAACTCCCTCATGCTCCATTTCGGGAATGCTCACAGTGAAGACTTTAGAACAGTGAATGTCTGTGCCTCATCCGTGTGAACACAAACCCTAATTGCTCCTGATGTGCAGTGTGCCATCAGTGTAAATGTAAAATGTGTATACATTGTAAGTCGCACATATGTAAGTCGCTTTGGATAAAAGCGTCTGCTAAATGTAAATGTAAATCAGTGCTTTTATTTCCTTACAAACTGAACGGGAAATTTCAGTTCACTATTTCATGTTCGCAAAGTGGCCAAACTGTCATTTGTACCAACAGCAGTGAACCAATGGAGAATATGGATGTTTTTTTATTCTTGCGTGCAAATATGCAGTTCATGTTTTGAACTATTTCTTGTCAACAAACACAAACATGAATCTTTGGTATGTAATAATAATAATAATAATAATAATAATAAATTATAATAATAATAATAGTAGTATGAAGTTTATCCACACACTGAGAAGCTGATGTGGAATGTGTTGGCGCCATACCGTAGTTGGGGCAGCAGATTTTGAGCCAGCACACGGATGAGAGGACAGTCAGGTTGGTCAGACTGCACAGGCCAAAGAAGACACCACAGAAGGCATAGACCATACACATGGGCTCAGTAAACAGCCACCTAGAACAGGGGAAATAAGAGAGAGAGAGAGAGAGAGAGAGAAGGGAGAGAGAGAGAGAGAGAGAGAGAGGGAGCGGCAGAAGAGGAACGAAGGAAAGAGGAAAGACAAGGCGGAACACAAGTCACGTAACACTCGTAGATATTTGTGATCCTTGCAGCAGGTAGACTGCCGTGGCATTCTCTGTTTCTCTAACCTGAGTGGCTAATGCCTCCATAACAGATATGACAGATTACCTAGTAAGAAGGACTGTCATCCTGAGGGTGGCCTTAAGTATGAAGCACCTTTTTTGATGGGCAATTCATCTATCCATCCATCTATCTATATATCTATCTATCTATCCATCTATTTATCTATCTATCTATCTATCTATCTATCTATCTACGTATCGGTCTGTCTATCTGCCTATTACATATATCTTCAGTTCATTATTAAGGTCTCTTTTTATCATTCTTCCAGCCCTTATGTCTCCCATGTCTACTGTATGGAGATTCCTTTGAGGAAAGCTTTGATGATAACGCCAGTTGATATCACTGTATGGGTGTCAACATCCAGACTGATTGGAATAGAAAGGCAACCAGTGATACATGTGTGGCTAGGGTAAACAAATATCAGTCTTCATAACTGTGCAAATGGTACGTTCTTTATTGACTTTGCTTTGCATTATTATATCATTAGAGGATCGCTAGCCTCCTTGTGATGATTCTGTAATTCAATATCGGTAAACAGCACTCGAGAGGTTGGTTATTGGGGAAAGTATTAAAGCGCCGATTAACATTTAGCCTCACGGCGTTGATTATTGTCTGTCGGAGAATGCAAAATGAATTGAGGGGATCAATTTCACTTTCCTCTTCATTTAACTCTTTTGTTAAAGCTTTTAATTTAGCGCTAAGAAAAGAGAGTTGCGTAACAGTGTGTGTTCCCTAGGGGACAACCCATGACCTTGGTGTAATTAACACCTTACTCTACCAGTTGAGTTAGACGAACACAGTATACCATAGAAACACACACACACACGCACACACACTTCCCTATATCTGATTGTGTTTGAGAAGCTAATATTTAACCTTCACCCGAACAAGTGGACATTTTTGCTCTGTATTCCATTACCAAACACACCGATTTTGTCAGTTACTCTCTCGCTTTGGTGGAGTGGTGATGCAGACAGATCGATTCTCACACACTCTCTAGACAAGTAAGCAAATAGATATCTTACGCCACACTGACAGCATCGACTGCCCTCAGAGTGTCATCTACAATAACAATCAAGCCATCAGCTGACCTAACCATTGAGCTCCCTGGGCATCCATTCTGACTGGATGAACATGTTTTTATTGTGTTCTGCTTTTCGTGTGTCACATCGTTTCTGGTGTCTTTGCATGACAATACTATTTAAGCTTATGCTTATTTTCCAATATTTTTCACAAGTCAAGTTTTTGATTAATACTATGAATAATTTCATATTAGCCCTCATCAATCAATTCTCATAATAGCATATTACTTCCCATCAATTCTCATAAATAACTCCACAAATCGACAATTTTCAAGACGTAGCCACCCAGCAAGGTTAGATGAAACTAGCGGTGAACTCATTATGCGATCCAATTCAAGTGACACAGCAATCGATTTAGGCAAGGAGCTCATATCATGGAACACATTACAGTTTTGAAGAGCGAAAAGAATCCCTGTGTAGATATAGTAATTATCCATTGAGAGTCACTGGCTGTGATATGTAATAATCAGTACTGACATTCTCCTGGACTAAGCCCAATCTAACATCTGGAATAACAGAAACTAGAGAGAGTTACCTGTGGTACAAAGCAGAGGGGATGGGATGGTGAAAGTAAAGAGATAAACTACAGAGAGTTACCTGTGGTAAAAAGCAGAGGTAACGGAATGGCAAAGGTAAAGAGATAAACTAGAGAGCGTTACCTGTGGTACAAAGCAGAGGGGATGGCGAAGGGAAACAGAGTGCAGGTCATGCCCAGGTCACTGATGGACAGACTGATGACAAAGAACTCGGCCGGCTTCAGAGAGGACTTCTTCCGGTAGGCCACAAACAGCAGGATGCTGTTCCCCATCAGAGACATGACACCTAGGGTGGGGAGGAGGAGGAGGAAGAGGAGGAGGAGGAGGAGGAGGAGGAGGAGGAGAAGAGGAGGAGGAGGAGAAGGAGGAGGAGGAGGAGGAGGAGGAGAGGGGAGACATGTCTTTAAAGAGGGACTTTCTCTCCCCACTACAAACTGACTCATTGAGTGAAAATGACATGTGGACAGAATGGGCGCTACATACCAAAGAGGGTGTAGATGGAGGCCAGAATGTAGTCACTCTCCTTGGATATTTTGGACACAAACAATTCAATATCAGAGGCATTTCCCATTTCTAAGGACAGAGAGAGAGACAGGGAGAGAAAGGAAGAGAGAGAGAGAAAGGAAAGAAAGGTTTAATCACAATATATGTACATACTGCTTATGAACAGACTAGTAAAGCTTGGCAAAGCTGTCATCACTTTCACTATCATCACTGATATTCAATTGAGTTAAATTCCATTTTATTTATATAGCGCCAAAACAATAACATTGTCTCAAGGCGCTTTACAGAGCCCAGGGCCTGAACTCCCTTAGAGCAGAAGAAACCTTAAGCCCTAAGTCCTGTTTTTGACTCTGTTAGGTAGTCTGCCATGCCTTGATATTTTTGTATGAAATTAGATACAAGAACAGTTAACAGTAGGTAATATTGTCACTTTATCAGTATCAGTATTAGCATAATATGATACAGAAGGAGAGGGGAGGCTTCCCGGCAAGGTGTATGGAAATTTTGTTTATGTTTAGTTATGGTTGTCTGACATGGTTAGGATTGCAAGGGTGGCAGGATACACAACAGTGCCCAACTGGCTGGGGACAGCCGCAAAACGCACCGTATGCTGTATCCGGGTATATATGGTATGATCTGAATGATATATACAGTATGTCCCATGGTGATACAGTGAATACAAAATCCTGACAAGTTACTTGTGCATTGTATTACCTGAGTCAGTCCCACTGTGCCCATGCCTCTATGCTGAGAGAGACACTGGAAGCAAACCCTACTCCCCATTACCGCACTATAGAATCAAACCATGGAGAAGACGTCCTGGCAGAGGCTACTGCTCTAATTGACGGGGCTTACAACAGCTCACTGTGTCGAGAGATCACACCGCACGCTCGGTCAGTTCAGTTTGAAATGGTTATTCTCTGACACTGTCAGGACGAAATTCCAATTATTATGTTGTTTCACGTCAAAGTAGTAGCAAAGAAAAACAGAGGTGGCTTAAATGAAGACGGGATTTATTAACTGTGGGAACATACAACAAGAGAACTGATCCAGAAAGTAACCCCATTCCAATAATTCCTTCAGGATTGAATTGACATATTTTTTCCTGACATCTGAGGGGTCTGCCTCTCATTTCACACACTAACTAAATTAAATGTTGAGCGAATAAAATAGCACAAACAGCCTCCATGGTTTTACTTAAAACAGCCACGTGCGCGGACTGAAGCGCTGCCATCCTTTTCAGCTGAAAGCCTGCATACATTCTGTCACCATCCCCTGCCCGAGGGGCAGAGAGCTGTTTTTATCTGCACCTATGTAATCTTCTCTGTGGATAGAAAAATGGTGGAAGGATTGCACAGTCCCAGAAACAAGAGCAGATGTACCATGCCACCAGAATTGTGTTGCCCTTTTGAAAAATATAATTGAGGTCCTTTTCAAAACGTGAACATCTGAACATACACACACACACACACACACACACACACACACACACACACACACACACACACACACACACACACACACACACACACACACCACACACACACATACACACAGAATAGTGTGAAATGTGTCATGGTGGGGGATTACGTGTGAGTTTGTACCTCCATAATAAGCTCCTTAAAGGTGCAATGTGAAGCTCACAAAAAAATAAAATAAAAAATAATAATTTGGCTCCAACCACAACAAACAGTCATTACATTCATTCATGTTTTCTAACATTCATAACATACGTGTAAAATGTCATACATATTTGACGATTTCTAACATTCTTAATATACACATTTTATATGATAATACATGAATAATATATGAAGCATGCTACGTTGCCACAGGTGATTACGTGCCTATTGTTTCTGATGTTTTTTTTATTATTATTAATATTATTATTATTAATATTATTTCTGCGAACCAGTAAAATGTAGATTAATGCCTTCAAAAATGACTGGATACACATCCAGAGAAGAGTCCCCAGCCCAGGGTTACTGAGAAACATGCCTTTCCCTTCTCTCCCATGCCGTTTCATGATGTGTATAGGGTCTGAAGAAATGTCTATTTACTGACAAAAATACATGTTTCACCTTTAACAGTCACCATGGGAACGAGTTCACTGTTCACCTGAGCTCAGACTCTGGTTAGTTAATGAGGTGGGAAATGGGCATCAAGGGGGTGATGTGGAGGGTGGGCTTTGATCTGTGATGCATTATTGACTATAGAGGACACAGGCACAGGCATGTTGTTTACACAGATGCACTCATCATAGTATTGCCCACAGACTCTCTCTCTCACACACGCACACGGACACGCAGACGCAGACGCAGACGCAGACGCAGACGCACACACACACACACACACACACACACTGGACTGGCATCGGCCCAGTGGATTGGTAGCAGCACCAGTGCCATATCCATTTCAGAATCTGTTTAGACGAACTGCAAAACAGCTTCTCAATTTTCCACGTCAATATTTTGCTGAATTAACTAAACAAAGACTCTCTTCTTTAAATGATTGGACTACTTGGTTGATAGGACTAATTCAATATTTATAATCAATTCAGAATCTAAAATTATATTAGAGATCTGGAAAAGTGTGACACTGTGCTTTTTTAGGAACAAAGAAATAGATAATAGAATACCTCTGTTTACCACTGGAATTTGGAATAACCTGTTTCTTCAAGTCTGTATAGCCACTTAGCTTCTGTGTGCAGTTGGGTTCACTCTGTTTTTTATCATGTGAGTTGTTACTTGATTTATGCTTTATGACTGTGTGTGTGTGTGTGTGTGTGTGTGTGTGTGTGTGTGTGTGTGTGTGTGTGTGTGTGTGTGTGTGTATGTGTGTGTGTGTGTGTGTGTGTGTGTGTGTGTGTGTGTGTGTGTGTGTGTGCACTGTGTGTGTGTGTGTGTGTGTGTGTGTGTGTGTGTGTGTGTGTGTGTGTGTGTGTGTGTGAGTGGTTTGTGCAGTCTATGATCTCCTTAGGACAATGTTTTTTTGTTTTTCTCCTTTTTCTCTCCCTGATGTTATTTTGTCCTAGCTGAGACTGGGATGTTGCAAAGAAGAAACAGTGCTGGCTGCAAAGACAGAGCTGACTCTTTCTTTACCATAACTGTATAAGTGTTTGTGCGCGTGTGTGTGTGTGTGTGTGTGTGCGTGTGTGTGTGTGTGTGTGTGTGTGTGCGTGCGTGCATGCGTGTGTGCGAGCATACACTTCTGTGTATATGAGCGCATGTTTGCGGACTGGGAAATCACAAAATAAGATCTTCCTGGTGCCCATCCTGTTTGCAGCCAAATAAGATAGGGTGACAGATTGTAAGCCTCCTCTCCATGCGGTATCATGTGCCTTCCTGCAGCTCCTACATAAAGACCCATCTATCCGCACGCCCGGCCCGCTCATCACCAAGTCACAGCACATCCCTCTAGCAGAGCAGTGTGGTCATGTGTGTTAGATAATGAGAAACATTAAAGTTATGGATGCTGTGTGGTTTCATTTGAAGCTTGTTACAAGAGGGAGGTGCTGCTTGATGCATGCTAGTGGAACAAATGGGAACACATGAGGATGTGCATGTTATTGGTGTGATGTGATGAAAGAATGGACGCTTCCCCCTCTGGGTGTGTGTGTGTGTGTGTGTGTGTGTGTGTGTGTGTGTGTGTGTGTGTGTGTGTGTGTGGGTGTGGGTGTGTGTGTGTCTGACTGAGACTGACTGAGGATTAGGACACATCGCTGGGTTGATGGATATTGACACACATACCATCCACCATCCAACTGTGTGTGTGTATGTGAGTGTGTCTGTGTTTGTGTGTGTGTGAGTGTGCGTGTGTGTGTGCATGTGTGTATGTGGGTGTGTGTAACACATCAGACATTGCCTGAGGGTCTGTTTTTTCCAGAGGTCCACAGAGCCAGTCAGAGCTCGGTCCCAATGAGCAAACAAGACATTTAACAAACTATTGATGGCATGTTTCTAGCCGTCTGATTTCCTGACTGCCGCATGTCAAATGGCTTTGGTTCTGCTGCAGTGAAGTGACAGGTCAGATAAGGAGGTCCACCAAAACTGAGCTGACAGCATCCACAGTCAATGCACTTATAATCAGACGCATTCAGCATGGCAGACGGAGAGAGAGATGGAGAGAGAAACAAAGAGAGAGAGAGCGAGAAATCAGGGTGAAGGAAAAGGTATAGATGAGAGCGAGAGAGAGACAGAAAGAGAGAGAGAGAGAGAGGGCTGAGGAGAGAAAGTAACACAGAGAAGTAAAGGAGGAATGAGAGAGAAGCAGCCGGAGAGAGAGAGAGAAGGACAGAATGAGAGAGACACAGGGAGCTCAACACCGACCAGATGGAGGGAATGAAAGGGGGGGGGGGGACTGAGGCTGGCAAGCTCTAGAGTAGTGAAGAGACAGAATTCAGAATCATCCCAACACAAACTGCCAAATGACTTTTCCCTATGATGTTTATTGTACTTTTTCATTTGTGTTGATGTTTGTTTTTCTTGTCTATTGAACACAGCTGTGCTCCCTTGCTGGCACACACTTAACCATGGGTTGAAATCTGCCTGTCACTTCTCTGTGGTCCAAGTACACCATAAACTCGTATGCCACTGGCAGCTCATAGTCTCATTGTTCATTGTCTCGTCTCAGAGAGAAGTAAGTGTCCTGAGACTAAACATAGCAGCACCCAATTGATGTAGTTCAGAACAGGCACTTTCCAGTCTTCAACTGCCTATGGCATTAATGGGCTACAGTAATTTATAGGTGTAGTCTAATAATAACTCTTTGAAGAAAGGACAGATAACAAAAGAGAGACAGAGAGAGACAGAGGAAGAGGAAAATGAAGAAGAAGAGAGATGTGACACAAGGCATAATATTGTAAAGTATATATTATATTAACAACACAAAAGATGAATCATGCTGTGAGTTCTCAAAATAGCTAAGAAGAGCAGACTCTCTTTAAAATGCAAAATAAAAAATAATCCATCTCGGCCAGAAACTCCCTAAAGGGTCTGAGTGGGAATAATGCAACATGCTTCTGAGCAAGCTCCACCCCCCACCCCCCCCACACACACACACACACAAACACACACACACACACACACACACCACACAGTGCGTACACACATACACCCACACACAGACACTGCAAGCGTGCGCACACGCATTCAGACACCCCGCATTTATACCCACAACCACACTCTCACACAAATGCAGCAACTGCAAAATGATCAATGTCATTCTAAAGGTCACTTGAAGTCTGTGCTGTTTCTACCCGGCTGGAGAGCACAGCTAAAGAGAATCAGAGCTCACTAGAGCGGTAGGTCTCAGGGGAGCCAAACCCATCCGGATGTTACTCGCTACAACTCAATTTAGCCACCCCAGAATGACTCAGGCTTCAGTTCAAAATTACCATAAGTCCGTACATCTCCGCAGTTGGGGAAAGTGATTTGTCGACAACTCCGGCATGTGCGGCATCCTTTTAAAAGTCCAGTTCTCAGCCAAGAGTCTGGCCAAATTTTGTCCGACGTCGGCACATGCTAAGCATCAGAAAAGCAAATACAGAGAACAGAGAGAGAGAGAGAGAGGAGGAGATATACTATATGATCTTTGACCCTAAACAAACTTGAGAGAAAGTCCACACCTGGCAAAACTGCTGTCTGATCCTGAGCTTTGGAGAGGTTACTGTTCGCTGGCCGCTCGGATCCTGTAGGGTGTCGGATAAAGACTCAAATAAACCGATTAAAGCCGGCCAGCTATATTTGGACAGCATATTTTGCTCATAAGCTCATTCTACCCCCTGCTCAAAAGTCATTTTTTTATGAGGAATAACACTACACACACACACTCACACCCACACACACTCTCTCACACAAGCACCTAGTCTCAGCCATTCCCAGTCCCCCTTGAGGCTTTGTCCCAGACCATGATTGTCAGCATCAACACATGACAGGCAGTATGTGTCTGCACATTGCTTATCTACACACTGTGTGTATGTGCAGATGTGTGTGTATGTTTATAAAGAGGGGACAGAGGTCACTGCTAAACAGCTACATTGTCCACTTTGATGTTCCCATTTCAATGACATCACATGACTCTGCTCAGTGAATCGCCGTGGCGACCTGTTAGTCTGTGCTGTGTCCACGATCCATCATCCCTGCCAGGTGACTGTCATGACGGACCTGAGGGAATGACGCTGATGATGCTGGGACACGGCCATAAACAGACAGCCGTGAATGGAGCCTTTGAGACGCCTGGAGAGATGCACCCATAAAACGTGGATGTTTGGCAGAAGACGTCCTGCTCTGTTTTTCTCTCCTATTCGTTCCTTGGCTGAGAATGAATGCATTTGCCCGTTGGGCGTGTGAGAAGAAGATGAAGAGAGTGTGTGTGTGTGTGTGTGTGTGTGTGTGTGTGTGTGTGTGTGTGTGTGTGTGTGTGTGTGTGAGAGAGAGAGAGAGAGTGTTTGTGAGTGTTAGGGAGATGGAGCGTTGGTTAGAGACGCAAGCTTGTGACCGATAAGTCACTGGTTTGATCCCCTGGACCGGCAGGAAACATGTGGTTGGGGGGAGTGGATGAACGGTGCTTTCCCGTCCCTCAACAACAGCTGAAGCGCCCTTGAGCACTTAACCCCCAACTGCTCCCTGGGTACAGTATACTGCTCCTGCACGCTGCTCACTGCTCCTAGTGTGTGTGTACTCCCTGCTCCTAGTGTGTGTGTGCTCACTGCTCCTAGTGTGTGTGTGCTCACTGCTCCTAGTGTGTGTGTGTGCTCACTGCTCCTAGTGTGTGTGCTCACTGCTCCTAGTGTGTGTGTGTGTGTGTGTAATGCTCCTAGTGTGTGTGTGTGCAGACTGCTCCTTGTGTGTGTGTGTGCTCACTGCTCCTAGTGTGTGTGTGCTCACTGCTCCTAGTGTGTGTGCTCACTGCTCCTAGTGTGTGTGTGTGTGTGTAATGCTCCTAGTGTGTGTGTGTGCAGACTGCTCCTTGTGTGTGTGTGTGCTCACTGCTCCTAGTGTGTGTGTGCTCACTGCTCTTAAGTATTGCATTGGTCAAATGCAGAGGCTGAATTTCACGGCTCCTAAGAAATGTGTGAACGAATAAAGAACTTTGAATGGAATGTCACCAGCCTCGAGGTACTATAAAAAAAAGAAAAAGAGAAAAAACAGCCGAGTCTAGTCCTCATCAGGATAGAATCTATCACAGAGCTTCCAAACCCTACACAAGAGTCATCATTATATTTATTATGAGCCCTAAGGTATCTCACAGACCCCTACCATGCACTATGCATGTCTTCAGTTTGTTCATAAAAATCTTCCAATTAAATGAATTCCAGTCTGAAAACAGGTCTCCTACTGTGCGAAAAGGCAAATAGGAGACCTGTAGAATGTGAGTGTATGCCTGCATGCCTCGTTTGTGTGTGTGTGTGTGTGTGTGTGTGTGTGTGTGTGTGTGTGTGTGTGTAGGAGAACATGCATGAGTGTGTGAAAGCTAGAGTCAAAGGGAATGAGAAAAGTGATTAAAGTAAACAATTTGCACTATACTCCACTAAAATAATAAGCAACATTATGTAAACAGGACATGGGCGATTACCATGCTGCCCTGATAGATTACTCACCCAAAAGATCTTAGAAACACACACCCGCCTCCATGGCTTTGGTCCCAAACTCATTCACTTCCCCAGCATAAAAAAAACATACGCTACCATTGCCTCATGCCCCTACCACCAGAATTTCATACACATACACACACACAGAGTCACACACACACAGACTCACGTACACAGAGTCATCATGTGCGTACACACCCAACCGTGTGCACACACACACTCACACACACACGCACGCACACACGCACGCACGCACGCACGCACGCACGCACGCACGCACGCACACACACACACACACACACGTGTGCACTCTGACCTGTATATGAACAGACGGGAGTCGGGAAGGTTATTTCAAATAAAGCCGCGGCCCCTCGGGCTGGTCTGCTGTGTGTTTGCACTAATAATCTCCCATCTTATCTCCCCCTCCAAGGCCTGCCACTATGCCAGCCACTGAGCTCAGCCCATTTGCCAGGAGGCAATTAAAAGCCACTGCGGTTGCAAATGGTGAAGCACCACCAGAAGTCTACATAGGGACATGCGAAGGGCGAAGGCCATCTGCCTGCTTTAGAGAGTAGATGTGTGTGTGTGTGTGTGTGTGTGTGTGTGTGTGTGTGTGTGTGTGTGTGTGTGTGTGTGTGTGTATTTCTCTGTGTGTGTTTGTGTTTGTTCTTGTGTTAGCTCTGCATCTGTCAAGGCGTGCGCTGTCGAAACACCAAGCCACCGCACTGGTGATGTGATACATCTCATTATCAGCACCTCAGAAAACCACTTAACGCCGTAAGCCCCTTCCTTGCACAGATTGGATTCCTGGGCAGAGCGGCAATCAGCACCCTTCGCAGTGCAGCACACAGGCTAATACCGGCCGTCACGCCCATGTCCTGCCTAATCTCCTTCGGGGGGGCCCACATTCAAAGTCACGCTCCGGCTCAAAAAAGTCCCCACAAAGTTCTCAAAGACAATGTTATTATATTTTTGGGAATTTGATACTTTCTTTCAAGTTTTTTTCAAATTTCTTCTGTATGTATTGACAAAAAGTGACAAGACTTCAGATTGGCAAGGCACAGAGTGATGGACCAGAAATAGATGGGTCTATAAATTACCGATTACCAGTTGTCAATCAAAACCTTTCAAAGATCAGTCATCCATTACGTTAGTTATTTGTAAAGGCAGCTGGGTGTGAAGACCCTGTCAGCCTCCTACCCTGGTCTTTGAGGGTGAATACAAACATGGTGGGCCTGAGTGATTTGACAAGGGCCTGACACTTTAATAAGATCAGGCGTATGCACGGACTAAAATGCTCTTTATAGAAAAAAAGGGTTAGCTCTACATGAATCCCAGTGTTTGATTTGAAAGGTGAACCTTCTACTACTTACTACACAGACACGATGTGGAATAAACGCTGCTATTTCAGATGCCAACAGTAAAGAGAGAGAGAGAGAAAGAGGGGAGGGGGGGAAGGGAGGGAGGGAGGGAGGGGGGTGGTGGTGTGGAAGAGGTATGCTTACAGCAGTGAGCCGAGCGCTGTGCCATCAGGATGATTAATCTCATCATTTCAAATACCCATGCTGCCTAACTCGGCTGTCTCTTCATAAAATCAAGTCCCTTTGATTCGGATTAGTGCAATTAGGATGACTTTTAATCACTCATCTACATGCTCAATGTGATTTGGTCCTGGCGATAAATAGCCTGATTTAACTCACTTATTGGCCATGCAAGTAACGGTACATAACACAACAACAGGATACAGCTTATTACTTGATCTAATCAGTGCTGTCGATCATGTCAGGAACACACGTTATAACATTGTAATTACACATCTACATCATGTAAAAGGAATATTACTAAGCTATTGTTGGCTCAAATGGTTAAGACAGACCTCGTATTAACCCTTTAATCACGCAGTTACTACTGCGAACTTCTTCATTCCATTATCTGTGGATAGAATGATGGTAAAGACAGGCAGAGCGGCTTTGGTTTCTGATAGCTCTCAGAGTCTCAGTTAACAACAACAATGAGAGAAAGCAGGGAATTTAACAGCATAAACACGTCTGCCTTCTCTCCGTTCCCACTGAATTAATCACTGTGAGTTTGTGGACGGGAACATAACAATGAGAGGAAAAAGAAAAAAGAAAAAAACAGCCTGAAAAGAAAACAGGTTGGTAAAAGTGTTCCTTCTCATCTTCATGAATGAAGTCTCACTTGGCATTCGGCGGAAACAACCCGCATGCCTGCTGGCAGTTACACAGGCAGGATGGAATGTAATTGGCTCCAATTGAAATGTGGAACAGGGACTTCAGACAAGTCCTTGTGCATTTTGATTCCTCAAAGTCAGATAATGCCAGTACTGGGAAGCAGTATTCATGCCCGAGAAGGTTTGTTTAACCATTTAAACAACACAGGCACATAATGAACTGGGCAAACTTTCAACCCAAACTTTCCATTCGAGGTCCTTTCTGAAGCAGTGGCCACAGTTCTGACAAGCCTCCATTTTGACACAGTTGATCCCCCCTGTCCTCTCTCTCTCTCTTTTCTAGGGCCTTCATTACCCATCTACTCACAGCACCTCTTCTGTCATCCACACCCATTACTTCACCAGCCAGCATCCTTGCAGGCTTAGACATGAGGAACCCTGTAGTTTCTTGCATTTTGCATACCCCTGGCTGCCCGCCACGCTGTGCCATGCTGCGCTGTGCCATGCTGCGCTGTGCCATACTGCGCTGTAGCATGCTGCGCCATGTCATGCTGTGCTTCCCTGGGTTTGTTGCCTCTAGCATGACCCTTGAGTTTGCTATACACAGCTCCTTCTTCCTTCTTCCCTTCCTTCCTTCTTTCCTCCCTTCACCCCTTCTTTCCTCAGGCCTGTGGCAGCCTCTACTGCTACAGCAGCCACTGACAGCTCAGGACAAAACGGATGATTTGCTCTTGGCTCTTCTGCTTTTGGCATAGTGACAACAACAACAACAACAACAGCAAAAACAACAACAAAAATGAGATCAACAACAAGAAACGAAGTGTCCGAAAGGTGCAAACCTTCTGCCTCCAAACCTGACATGAAGACAAGAG
>NW_024879796.1:32500-71133 GCF_900700415.2 Clupea harengus | reverse complement strand
TAATACTGCCATTTAATCAAGGCATTTCATCTGAGTGAGTCTGCAGTGATCTGGTTATCGCTGCCCCTGCATGGGAAGCTGGTGTTATCTTAGCCTACTGTCTTAAATGGCCTACAATCAATATTGTAAGGTTGATAATTAACTGTGAGAGACAATTAGCGGCGGTATGTTTATACTTTGTCTGTCAGCTCAAGAAATGGACATCAATCTTTCATTGCGAGCCCGTCCCATATTATTTTGTTATATGGAAAAAAGTTGCTTGCTGTAGTCCAAAGTACACTTAGCCAGCGTCCACTTTAGTGGCAGTTTATTCTCGTGTTTATATCGAATGTAGTTTGCGCGTTGTTTATGTTAAGCTAACATGTTAATTGCACATCTGGAGGTATTCCAAGTAGGCTACGTGGTTAAGGGACAAACCTGGGTGTTAAACTTCCTATTAGAAGAGCTATATGGCTGTATTGTCCGAGCAAAACAAAGTAAATCATTCTGGCTGTTCACTTTATGACGGTATGACTGTATTTGCAGACAAACATTTAGCTTAGCTTGTTTTATGCAGAAATAAAACAGACCCATACATTGTGCAATTTTCTGACCATTCTCTTTGCAAACAACAGACCTATGAAGCATGATGGTGATGCTACTGGTGCCATCTCACATCAATCAGTATGACAGAGATGTGTTTTTATTTTTTATAGGTAGTGCCCAGATGTTGTCATTAGCCATTTTGTCCTCGCTCCTATGCCTGACGTTACACACCTGTCACGGGGGAAAGGTGCTCGTTTATCCAGTGGAGGGAAGCCACTGGGTGAACATGAACATCCTCATCGAAGGTTTGCACTCCAAAGGACACGACATCACAGTACTGCGCTCAGACAAAAGCTGGTATATCAAAGAGAATTCCTCATCCTATAACACCATCACTGTTCCAGTGAGCGCTAGCTTGGACGAGGAATTTATTGCAAAAATCGTTACGGAGACCATTAACATCCAGAGGGGGCATAGTTCCTTGTTTGTCTTCGTGACCTTGTTGGTTGAGATGTTTAAGAAACTGAAGGAGGCTCACGTCACCTTGAAAGAGATGATTGTGAACATACTTGAGAACCCAGAGCTAATCAAAAGCCTCCAGGACTGTCACTATGATATACTGCTCACAGATCCCTGCTGGGGCGGTGGGACTGTGTTGGCCCATTACCTTCATCTTCCTCTTGTCTATAATGTGCGCTGGTTACCAGTAGGAGAGGGCCACTTTGCTGTTGCCCCTTCACCTGTGTCATACATCCCACTGACTGGGTCGGGCTTTTCAGACAAGATGACTTTCATAGAGAGAGTCAAAAACATGCTTTACTTTGGAGCTGTGGTCATCCAAGATCGCTTGACTCTGAGACCAGTATACCAAGGGGTGTGTGAGAAGTACCTGAGTCCACACAGTGATTTCTACATGCTTATGCAGTCTGCAGATCTCTGGCTGATGCGGGGTGACTTTGTGTTTGAGTTCCCACGCCCCACTATGCCTAACGTTGTTTACATGGGTGGGTTCCAGTGTAAGCCAGCAAAGCCCCTTCCTCAAGACCTGGAGGACTTTGTACAGAGCTCTGGAGAACATGGAGTCATTCTCATGTCTTTGGGGACATTTGTCAGTCAACTTCCGAGTGATATTACTGAAGAAATAGCTGCTGCTTTTGCTGAGTTGCCCCAGAAAGTCATTTGGAAGTACACTGGAGAAAGACCTTCGACCCTGGGCAACAACACCCTGCTGGTTGACTGGATGCCACAGAATGATATTCTGGGACACCCCAAAATAAAACTCTTTGTGGCCCATGGAGGAACAAATGGAGTGCAGGAAGCTCTTTATCATGGCGTTCCAGTTGTGGGTATACCTCTGTTCTTCGACCAGTATGACAACCTTCTCAGGCTGAAAGTAAGAGGTGGGGCAACAATACTCTCTGTTGCTACGCTAGAAAAAGGCACTCTGCTCCAGGGCTTACAGGAAGTGCTCCGTGAGCCGTCCTACAGGGAGAACATGCAGAGGCTCTCCAGGCTGCACAGAGACCAGCCAGTGAAGCCCCTGGACCGAGCCCTCTTCTGGATTGAGTTTGTAATGAGACACAAAGGTGCTGCTCACCTGCGCACAGAGTCCTACAAGATGCCCTGGTACGCCTACCACTCAGTGGATGTAGTACTGTTTTTGGTTGCTGTTTTGTCCTTGATAGTTTTGATTATTTTTGCTGTTATCAGGTATTTGTTACGCCTGTGTAATAAAATAAAAAATAAGGTAGATTAAAAGGTTTACAATTGCAAACAGAACATGCATACTACTGTAACGGCTGCCATTTTGTATTACTAATTTTAATAATGAGCAAATTATGAAAAGTCAAAAGTCTGAGAAATGTATGACTAATAGAAAGGTATAAAATATCTTGTCTAAAAAGTATGCTATGCTTTTTACAGAAAAGTGATTTGGGTATACTGTGATCACCAAAGGTCATCCGATTAGAAGGAATCAAAGGGGTCTGGATTACCAATTTAGTCTTTGAAGAAAACAAAGGTGTATTTAGTCTATTTAGTCTCACCATCTTGTTTGCGCCTGCATAATGTAACTTTCAAAGTGTATTTGAGTTTGACCCACTGTTGTCCCTCGACACTGACCAGTTATTATATTTTGATCTGAATTAAATTAAAGAACTGATCTTAAGTAGGCTTACTGAATAAAACGGAATTATTTACTTTTGGTGGGAATCAGGAAAGGCCAATAAAGTGTATGGAAACTGAGGCAAATCTCAAGTGGAACGTTCACCGTGTCAACTTTTTCATACGTTCAGTTTTGTGAAACTCAAGTAGCCAACAAAGAGTTAACGTGCATAACGTGACGGTGGCTTCAAAAGCACTCGTCGCTTTTGGGAGAGAATTTTGACAGCATAAAGCAGGGCATGCATTTCAGCGAGCGCAGAGCAGCGCTGTGTCGCTTCCTCAAACTCCACGTCGTCAGATGGATTTCTTTCATTATGCCAATCAAGGAAGTGTTCATTTTTCAGATGTTGGCACATCAGCGATATTTGCACTAAATAGACTTTTCTCTGATATGGGTTGTAACTGACGTGTGAATATAATAAAGGTAAGTTCTTTCATGCGAGATATTTGTCGAAAACGTGTACTCTGTAGCCTAAGGATACAGGGACTTGTAAGCCGTTAGCTTGACCTAGCCTTCTCTATTTTCGTATAGAAACGTTCTACTACTGTACTAGTTGAATGTTAGAATAATTTCAACAACACTTCCACTCTGTTGTATAGCGTGAAGAACCACGAAAAACTTTAGGGTCGATATTACGACAGAGGGTCACCGTAATGTCATCTGGAATGCCACACTTTTGTATATGTTGTAGTTTAACTTGAAAGTAATTTATTACTTCCTCTATGATGTGGTAGTTAAGCCCCATAACTGTCCCTGAATCTATGAACAATGATTAACATTAAGGATATTTAATGTTTCTTTAAAGTAATCATAGTGGGAGTGGGAGGGTCTTTTTCAATAGTGTTATTTCAAATACACTGCAATTGTGTGTGTGCGTGCACTTGCATATGGGACTGAGTGATGACCAGTAATGATTAGCGGCACACAGAAATTAGGCCTTGCATCATCAAAGACTGTTCAAGTTAACACTGTTGTAGTCTGTAGAGTGTTCAGATTGGTTATCTTTCTTTAAACATGTGTGCCATCTTAAGAAAAATGTTTGAATTTGTAATGTTATTTACAAACCATGTTAAGTAACAGGAGAACAATAATTTGTTTTATTAATAATATAATCCATTATTAATGAAGGGTTAATACAATGGGGCCATACTTCATTTACCAGGTACATTAAGACATTAGATTTAAGCACAGAGAATGGACAGTAGTCAGAGTCCAATTTGTAGTAGTTGTGGCCCTTTACTCTGAATGCTACTGCCACTCATTACATTGCATTCAAATTGATGTTCTGTTTTAGCCGGCCATACATTTGTTTTGGAGCTGAAAGCCTAGGTTGGAATATGATTTTGAATCTTTCTCTTGTGTGTATGTGTTTGTTTGTGTTTGTGTGTGTATGTGTCTGTGTTTTTATGTCTGTGTCTGTTTGGACATGCTTTAGGGGGAAACAGATGAGCTGTTAAGGACATGACGCCATCAGTAGACCTCTCCATCTGTCTTCTGACGCTTCTAATTCCGCTGACCCTCAGTGGAAAGGTACTGGTATTTCCACAAGATGGAAGCCACTGGGTAAACATGAAGGTGCTGATCGAGGAGCTCCATGCGCACGGCCACGGTGTGACGGTCGTCCGACCCGCAGACAGCTGGTACATCCAGGAGCACTCCCCCTACTATACCTCGCTCACCATAGACATCGCTGCCGGAGCAGATGAGGCTTTCTTCAGCTCATTCGTGTCCAGACAGCTGCAGATTCAAAGGGAGGGATCCTCCGTTTGGACTCGGCTCGCTTTGGACATGGAGCTCAAGGAGAAGTTCTCGGAGGTTCACCACAAGGTCTGTGAGATGGTGGCACAGATGCTGGGGGACCCTGAGCTGGTGCAGGCTCTTCAGGACGCCAGGTACGACTTGGTTTTAACAGACCCTGCCAACGGCGGAGGAGTGGTACTGGCCCACTACCTCAAACTGCCACTCATCTTTAACGTGCGGTGGACGGTGCACGGCGAGGGTCATTTTGCCATCGCTCCCTCGCCGCCTTCGTATGTTCCATTCCCCGTGGCCAAACTGACCGATCAAATGACTTTTGTTCAGAGAGTACGCAACTTTCTCATGTATGGCTTCAGGATGTTTCTTTACCGCCGTACTGTTGGGCCGCCCTATTCGGCCTTGGTTAACAGGTACTTTGGTCCAGACGTAGACTACTTTGAGCTATTTCAGGCGGCAGACATTTGGCTGATGCGAGTCGACTTTGTGTTTGAGTTCCCACGCCCCACTATGCCTAACGTTGTTTACATGGGTGGGTTCCAGTGTAAGCCAGCAAAGCCCCTTCCTCAAGACCTGGAGGACTTTGTACAGAGCTCTGGAGACCACGGAGTCATCATCATGTCTTTGGGTACCTTGGTGGGGCAGCTTCCGAGGGATATTGCTGATGAGATAGCTGTTGCATTTGCTCAGCTGCCACAGAAAGTAATTTGGAGATACCCTGGCGACAGACCATCTGCTCTGGGAAACAACACCTTACTGGTGAAGTGGTTGCCTCAGAATGACCTATTAGGACATCCCAAGGTCAAGGTCTTTGTGTCTCATGGGGGCACCAATGGTATCCTAGAAGCCATCTACCATGGGGTGCCAATAGTTGGCATTCCCTTGATATTTGATCAAGCAGACAATCTTTCCAAAATGCAAGCTAAAGGTGTGGCAACCGTAGTGGACATCGCCTCTTTGGACAGAGGGGTGTTCCTCCAGGCTTTACAGGAAGTGCTCCATGAGCCGTCCTACAGGGAGAACATGCAGAGGCTCTCCAGGCTGCACAGAGACCAGCCAATGAAGCCCCTGGACCGAGCCCTCTTCTGGATTGAGTTTGTAATGAGACACAAAGGTGCTGCTCACCTGCGCACAGAGTCCTACAAAATGCCTTGGTACACCTACCACTCAGTGGATGTAGTACTGTTCTTGCTTGCTGTCATGACTACTTTTGTGGCTACTTTTGTTTTTGGAATGAAATTTCTGTGCACCAGGATTTGTTGCAGATACAAGTCAAAACAAGACTAATATGAATAGATACTAAATATAAATATATTAATATAAATGTTAATATAAATGACTAATGTAGATTTATAAATAATAGGCCAGTATAATATAAAATATTTACAGGATAAGGACTTTTTTTAAATGAAAAAGGAAAGTTCATTATTCATTGAGTCTCAGAAAAAAGAAAGATGGACTCAACTACTGCACTGAACTAATGTTACTAACAAACCAGGAATGTAGCTCTTCAACAAATCTGTTCAAATAACTTTTTTATTATTATTTAAATAATATCTTTTGGAAATAGGGATCCCCTTGCAAATCTTCCCTTATCGTACTGCTATGCTTCCCCTCCCTACCTACACACCAGTCCCACAGCTTACGGATGGCCCCTACACACCACTCCCACACACAGACACACAGACACACACACACACACAGACACACACACACACACACACACACACACACACACACACACACACACAAACACCACTCCCACAGCTGACGGAGGCCCTGCTAACTATCAGGAGCGTTTCATTGGTTCTCAGCGGAGGGGTTCTGTACTAGTCAGAGTGAGAAACAATCTTGTAGGCTGTAAACTGTGTCTGTTGTCCAACAGTCACACGTGTGTCAATTCAGGGAAACCCCACTTTAAGTACTGGAAAGTATTTTATGCTGCCCAAAGTCAGTCACAACTGAGGTTTATTTTTTGTAAATAAAAATTGATCTATGAAGTAAGTTTGCAAAACTACGATTGCAAAAAGATGTGTACACAGGCGATTAGAATGTTAAAGGGTGTGTTTACATGCCACAGTCAATGCTATTTTTGTCTGGTTGCTGGTCATACCGCAGCACAAAATCAAAGTAGCGCTACTGCTTGTATCCACCCAGAGAGGCTTTCTGTATACTAGCCTTGCTCTTACTGCAATGACCTTCCCTGTGAGTCCAAATATTAGTCTTCAGATGAAAGCCACTGAGAATTTGAAGCTAAAAGGGCGCTTTGCCTTAGCAGAGCTGGCGAGGTTGGTGGTTAATAGCCGATCCAAACACATCAGATCTCACTTGAGACTTTGCCTGTTGGAAACGCCATTAACCTGGAATGCCAGGCTGCTTGTTACGTACATGACAATGTCTCTGCAGGCGTTTGCCACAAATGTAGACTTATTGCAACTGCCTGCTTAGTGACTGAATGTAATGTGTTCTCAGTGATTAGGCTATTTGTTTGAATGTATGTTGAACCATTGGGACTGAGAACACACTGTTGTGACTGATGAGGTCAGAGATGTGACCTCTATAAATGTGATTATTCAACCACACTATGCTTCCCTTTGTTTTTTCTATGTGCAATTTTCAAGGATTTTAGGTGTGTGGTGTGTGTGTGTGTGTGTGTGTGTGTGTGAGTGTTTGTGTGTGTCTCCCCACTTCTTAAGTGCTTAGCTCGGTGTGTGTATGTGTGTGTGTGTGTGTGAGTGTGTGAGTGTTTGTGTGTGTCTCCCCACTCCTAAGTGCTTAGCTTAGAGTCATTTGTGTTTTCTGTAGACACACAGACTATTGTTTACCTCTTGTGTAGCTATGATGGTGTCATCTTACATGTGGAAGGACTGCAATCAACATACTTCTGAGTCCAAATCTCCGGACTAATTTACTGGTCTCTTGCATCTCCCATTAAATGATATACTATACTCTGGCTTGTTGATCATTTCATTTTGCCACCATGCCATCTTACTGTGTCTTGTTTTCTGACTTCTGATATCTTAGTCTGTAAATTACCTAACTGCTGGATAGGCTTGGTGTAGAACTGGTTTACCTGGCCTGTTCTTCAAGGATCAGATTACATCATTATGTGGTGCTTGAGTACTTGTGTTACACTTCTAATAAGCTCACTCTGATGAGGGAGGTGCAGGTTTCAGCAGTACATCAATGCACACAATTAATACTCCACTAGCAGGCTCAAGTTGAGTATGCATTATGAGCTAGCACCCTAGTTTTGTTACTCATGGTCAAATTAGCCAGAAACCGCTCATAATGCATACTCAACTTGAGCCTGCTAGTGGAGTACTTTTTGCGCCCCACGCGAATTTCAAAAGATTGTTTTTTCTTGAAAATCTCGAAAAGTAAAGGTTTTAGAGCTTAGAAACCTTCATAGGGCGTATATAAACATCCATATTCTGGTCCTTTTGAGACCAGATTCAAGTGTCTACGACCTTCAGAAGCTGAGATACAGATGCGCTGGACACGGCTAAAAGGGCGTGGCAAAATCTTGATGTTCGCTCGGGTTACAGTAAACGACAGCACCCTAGTTTTGTTCCTCATGGTCAAATTAGCCAGAAACCGTTGAGAAAACTCGAACCACTCATAATGCATACTCAACTTGAGCCTGCTACTCCAGGATAAGCACTTTCTTTAGTTAAAATGAACTCATCTTTCCACATCCAATCCAATGCTGCTTTGTATGTGTAAAAAGACAGAAAAGAAAGACAAATGTACATTTACATGTTTAAAATAAAGGCTTTAAAGTTCAGCAGCTGGAGTAACACAGCTGTTCTCTTTTAGCTGAATTTTGAGGACCAATCCAATGAGCACCTTCTGGGCAAATGCTAGAACACTCTGCTTGGACCAGTGAGTGAGTGCTCACCGCGGCCATGTACTGTATGAAGGCCATTCAGCAGTTTGTATGCACACACTCACACACACACACACACACACACACACACACACACACACACACACACACACACACACAGCAGTTTGTATGCACCCTTGAGGTGGAATCTGGTAACCCAGATGGGAGCAGATTTATACTAGTACATAAAATATAGCTTTTCTGGTGAAGAATAATTGTACTACTTATATTGATTATATAAACACCTTCCTTCATATCAACTCTTGTCCGCTGAGGACAGTGAGAGTCTATATTTATCAGTTTGCCTTATTTATCTACTGGAGATAACTAGGGTGTTATGAAACAAACTGGGACAAAGGTACCTTCTCAGGTTTGTAAATATGCATGTCCTAAAATGCACATTTTGATTTATTCATTTTGTAGACATTCTACTGAAAACAACATACAAGTGAGGTCGATTACAATCCATTCAGCAGCTGATGAAAGAGAATGATTTAATTTGAAAATAAATGCCAAAATGCAAATCCACCTTACGCAAGTGCCATTAAGATGTATGTGAAAACCTGAGGACACAAGACCACGGCAGGCAGGTAAGTATGGTGGAGTAACTTTACTCACTTTACCTCTTTTGTGACACATCTGCCGTCCTTCAGATTTGATTCCACTGCATTCCAGTGCATGATTAGGGACAAAAACAAACCCTCAGGCATTTTTATATCATGCCGAATCTCCACAGACACTTACTGAATTTATGTTTAAACATAAAACATTAAGAATAGTAAAAAAAAAGAAAGAAAATAAATCAAAAAATAAATCACCAGCAACACACATTGTTGTAGACATCAGATCAGTAATAGTGTTACGTCATTGAACATTATATTAATATTTTATCTCATCTTTGCAGTGATTATCCATAAATGTTGAACTAATCAGATGACACTTCTATTATATATTTTTTTATCAATGTTGATAAAAAAAAAGAGGTAGTTTTTATTCTTGTTTTGACTTTCGTTTACAACAAATCCTGGTGCACAGAAATTTCATCCCAAAAACAAAAGTAGCCACAAAAGTAGTCATGACAGCAAGTAAGAACAGTATGACGTCCACTGAGTGGTAGGTGTACCAGGGCATCTTGTAGGACTCTGTGCGCAGGTGAGCAGCACCTTTGTGTCTCATTACAAACTCAATCCAGAAGATGGCTCGGTCCAGGGGCTTCATTGGCTGGTCTCTGTGCAGCCTGGAGAGCCTCTGCATGTTCTCCCTGTAGGACGGCTCATGGAGCACTTCCTGTAAGCCCTGGAGGAAGCTGTCTCTGTTGACGGAGAAAATGTCCATGACCTTTGCTGCCCCTTTAGCTCTCATCTTTGAGAGGTTGTCAGGTTGATCAAACATCAGTGGGACACCAAGAATTGGGACGCCATGATATATGGCCTCCTGAACTCCATTGGTTCCCCCATGGGCTACAAATACTTTGGTCTTTGAATGGCCAAGGAGGTCGTTCTGAGGCAACCACTCGACCAGCAGGGTGTTATTGCCAAGGGTCGATGGTTTTTCTCCGGTGTACCTCATGATGACTTTCTGCGGGAGCTGGGCAAAAGCCGCAGCCATTTCCTCTATTATGCGTTTTGGAAGTTCACTGACTAACGTCCCCAAAGACATGATGATGACTCCATGTTCTCCAGAGCTCTGTACAAAGTCCTCCAGGTCTTGAGGAAGGGGCTTTGCTGGCTTACACTGGAACCCACCCATGTAAACAATGTTAGGCATAGTGGGGCGTGGGAACTCAAACACAAAGTCGACTCGCATCAGCCAAATATCAGCTCCCTGAATCAACTGAAAATAATCTACGTCTGGACCCAAATATTTGTTTGTAAAAGGAGCATACATTGGCCGAAGGATAAACTCGGCTTGAAGTTCATAAAAGGCAAAAAAAAGAACATTTAAAACCCTTTCAAGAAAGTTCATTTTGTCTGTGAGCTCAATCATAGGCATGGGAACATACGACAGAGGCGTAGGAGCTATGGCAAAGTGCCCCTCACCGAGAGCAGTCCACCGGACATTAAAGACCAAGGGCAAGTTCAGGTAATGAGCTAGGATGGCTCCAGATGGTTCCACGGGATCCGCCAAAACCAGATCGTACTTGGCATCCTTGAGGGACTGTGTAAGCTTGTGGTCGTCTAGCAATTTCGACAGCATCTCGATCTCCATTTGAGTCATCTCTGCACCCTTTACCATGAGCTCCCACTCCACCTGAAGACGCGTCCAGCTCGACTCGCCGTCAGCCTGGATCTGTATCAGGCGAGACGTGAGTTCATTCAAGAAGGCCTCGTCGAACCCCCCCGGAGTGTCTATGGTGATCGAACTGTAGTGTGGAGATGACTCTTTGATGTACCAGCTTCCTGAAGACCTGAACACAGTGATGGTGTGCCCCCTAGAATGAAGCTCCTTGATCAGAATGTTCATGTTGACCCAGTGGCTGCCATCGATAGGAAACACCAGAACCTTCCCGCCACAGACAACACACACTGAGAGAGCCAGTGCTGCAATACACACTATGGGCACCATCTGCGATTTCATGTTTGAAACCACCTAAGAGAGATTGAAAATTACAAGCAAAAGCACGTCACAGGTCAGGTGTGAAAAGGTCTAAACACAGTGGTTTACCAATATATGATTTTAAATCAGGTTTTTTTGAAAAGCTTCTTTCACAGGTTTTTGCTTTACCTCAGGAAAGGCTTCTTTGGTGAATCCCAACACTGCAACACTGTAGACAGATGCAAAGAAAACGACCCAGGGGTTCACATCACACATGCATTTAAACACTGCAACACTGTAGACAGATGCAAAGAACACGACCCAGGGGTTCATTTTTCATTTAGTCATTTAGCAGACGCTTTTATCCAAAGCAACTTACAAGGATGTATACAAATTTTTACATTTACAGTGATGGCACACTGCACATCAGGAGCAAGTAGGGGTTCAGTGTCTTGCTCAAGGACGCTTCGACAGGGAATTGAAACTAACAACCTTCTGATTACTAACAGCTTCTCTACCTCCTGTACCATGTGGGTTCACATCACACATGCATTTAAAGCCAGACTCAACTGACAGCTATTTTAATTTAGTCTAATTTTAGGATACATTTCTATTCAGTTCAATTTTATTTATATAGCGACAAAACGATACAATTGTCTTAAGGCGCTTTACAGAGTCCAGTGCCTGAGCCGCCCTGAATCAAGCACAATGGTGACCTTTGACTTTTGTCCATTAGCGGGTCTCAAAGGCGATTTGTAGTTACGACAGTGGTGTAAAAGTGAACTACACATTAACTTTAGGGGGAACGCAGCTTTTTCACAAGAAAGGGAGGTTGGATATAGACCTATAGTTAGCCTGGTTATCAGGATGAAGGTTAGGTTTTTTGATAGATGGTTTGATAACCGCAAGCGGACATCGTTTGAGCCAGTGCGGATAATAATGTTGGAGTATCTGCGTTTAGAATTAGCAATCAGTTTTAGGTTTGATTCGATGTAATTTACTCTAGCTCCAGGTATAGGCTACAGCTCATAGTGGCCATGGGTGTTGCTAACTTTATGTTTCTAAAAGTAGAACCACCATCTACCAGAAATGTATCCATTTTTACATTTTAGTCATTTAGCAGACGCTTTTATCCAAAGCGACTTACATATGTGCGACTTACAATGTATACACATTTTACATTGATGGCACACTGCACACCAGGAGCAATTAGGGGTTCAGTGTCTTGCTCAAGGATGCTTCGACAGGGAATTGAACTACCAACCTTCTGATTACTAAACGACTTCTCTACCTCCTGTACCACTGTCGCCCCTGTATCCTCAGGCTGGTGTTGCTAATGGGGGAGAATCGATTAGAAATGGGGACAGGTTGTGAGTGTGTCACGGACATCGATTTATTCAGACTACGTCCTCGCTTTATAGTGACCCATTTGTGTTTAAATTCACACTGCGGTGTTATCGCTGGTATGTTAATAGGCTGAGTAACGGTGAGTAAAGGCTAATGCAACTGCATCTACTGACTGGGTTTTGCCGGTTAGGGCCAACGCGATTGACGGATTGGTCATTGCGCACGCCAATGGTGACGCCTACACAGCGCCCAAACCTTTTATTTGTGCGCGTGTGAGTCACTGCAGTCTTCTTCTAAACGATAGGTGTCCCTGCCGAGAACAAAAAAACATCTACATCTAGCTGGAAAATCATATGAGGCGAAGTAGGTCACCGTGGAATGTACGTGACAATTGACAGTATCACCAATATTCATTTGTGTATTTACTGCAGGAAGAGGGGGTAATGTGCCAAACAGAGCGCAGTGAAATAGCTGAGGCTATTTGACATGACAGTTAAACTGGATCACCTGCATTCATGTGTGGATTAATCTGGACGAGTCCTCAAAGTTTCTGGTTAGTAGGGGTGGGAATCTCTTGGCACCTCACGATTCGATTCCGATTCAGTGGTCAACGATTCGATTCTAAACCGATTATCAATACTAAACCGATAAAACAGTTATCGATGCATGTCGATTTTTAAAACATTTGAGTTTGCTACTCAGAGTCTCAAATCCCTTCCTACTTTGTGTTTGATAAGATGAATTACCTTCTCTATTTTTTTATTAGAGAAAAAGCTTTTGCTTGTCACAATTATGACTTTCAATGAACAATGCAATAATCAATGCAGCTTGCATTTCAACACAAAATGGATGTGTAAAAAAAAACACTGAATCGAGACAGAATTGTTCTAGAGAGAATCGAGAGAAATCGAATAATCGATTTTTTTCCCCACCCCAACTGGTTAGTGTTTTATCGCTAGTCACCAGCAAATCTAGCCTGCTAATTCTAGGTTGACGTAACTTGTTATGGTAACAAAAGATGGTCTCAACTGCATTATGGAACAGTTTTTTTCCATTAGGAAAAAAACGTTACGTTTTTGGCACAACCTTCATGCAAAGTTTTGACCCTCAGGTCTCCATCAGGCCAGTAACGTTAGTAATCCACACAAACGTTTGTACAATTGATCCAGTAATCTCCCTCTATGTCATCTGGGCATCTCTGTGCTCATGCATTGAAGGATCACAGAAATGCACAGATACAGACGGAGCTGCGACTCCCTTGTCTCCTGTTCGTTCATTTCGCTTACGGGCCAGCCGTGCTGTGTGCGACAGGTTACAAAAAGTGGGAGGTGCGCGAGCAGTCGAAATGACACCAAAGCGCACCAAGCACTAGCGTAAACGTCATCATTTAAAAAACGAGTTAACCGGCAGTGAGAAAATATACAATTCATGATCTTAGGGTCTGTCTGTGTAGCCCTTGCTACGACATACACATACACACAATGCTCTCTACACTGACCCAACTTATTCACCAGCAAATGTGCACTTTCATGTTATACACAAGTATAATACCATGTAGTATCATACAAAATAAGTATTACCAAGACCCAAAAAAACCCCAAACATCCTTTCCCAATTACATTTTAGGCATATGGAATAGTTACAGTACCTCTGCTATGCTGCCGCAACCCGGAACACTACACCCTGAGGAAATGTTTGAAATGCCCTACCTTACACTCTGCTATACGTTTTGAGTTGAAGTGCAGAGGTCTGCCAGCACTTTAATAGTTCTGCACTTTGAACTGTATGTGTCCAAAGTGGGAAAACCGCTGTCAACTCTGACACAGTCTACAACCTCTAACACTACCTTGGAAGAATTATACAACATATCGCACTGAAAGGAGACAAGGGAAAGAAATGGTCGAACACAGCTTGACACATGATACAAATGTTTATTATATCATTACATTTTAATCAAGTTGTTGATTTGTTTGTAAACAGTTAACACCATGACCCAAGGATAATAGGAAGGTTCGAAAGAATTCCAAAGTGGGCTTTGCGTAGAAGACAGAAAACAGGGACAACAGCGCTCTCTAGTGGTTCTCTGCAAGTAAAGCATCTATAATTAGATGAGACTGAGAGTGGAAGGTGGATTTGATATATGCACAATCAAGTGGTCTGGACTGCAGAGTTTTGTGTGCGTAATGAGATTACCAATTCATGAACCACAGGTTATTAGATGCAATGTCGCACACTGCAGTTTGCACTTTTAGCCCCTTGCTCCCAATACTTGCATTCAAAATCTTCAAGCAGGAAGACCTACCCTTAAAACATCTTTTGTTGTGGGCATAGTTTGACTGTATCTGTTAAATCCTTACTGATTGGAGATGTTTGTCATTAAAACACAGTACATTTATTTCTAGAGGTCTGTAGTAAATTATACTAAAGTGTTTAATGATTTCAATTAAAACACTTTATTTTGTATGGAGCCTCTGCTGGCTAAGGTGGCTTTATCCTGGATTCAAACCTTAGTTATGGTTTTCCTTCTCGCTCTTTAATATGGTAATAAACTACAAAACACCTTTTGTACTGTACACATTATGTGTGTTGACTAGTTGTCTGTAGAGTCGTTGTGTGAGCCATGCTGGGCAGTGTGTGTGGCTCAGACTCAGGGATCTTAGCGTAGGTCACATCTGTTTTGTCTGCTTTGAGACACGCACTATCATTAGAATATGAAACGGAGCAGAATAGAAACATTTCAACTTTTCCCTCTTGCTCAAGGACTAACGTCCATCTTTAGAGCAGATCCAGAGGATCTCTAACAACAGTGACATATTAGTTATGTTTTGGTTATGGCACTTTTGGAGGAAACCTCCCATCTAAAAACGTGATACCTACTCTAGGGTTACAGCATAAGGGCGAATCACAGCAATGTGCTTTAAGATTCTGGTGTGTTATTCTTCATGGATGGTGTGTGCCGGTGTGTGTGGCTCTCGTGTGTTATTCTTCATGCATGGTGTGTGCCGGTGTGTGTGGCTCTCGTGTGTTATTCTTCATGGATGGTGTGTGCCGGTGTGTGTGGCTCTCGTGTGTTATTCTTCATGGATGGTGTGTGCCGGTGTGTGTGGCTCTCGTGTGTTATTCTTCATGGATGGTGTGTGTGGCTCTCGTGTGTTATTCTTCATGGATGGTGTGTGTGGCTCTCGTGTGTTATTCTTCATGCATGGTGTATGCCGGTTGTGTGGCTCTCGTGTGTTATTCTTCATGGATGGTGTGTGCCGGTGTGTGTGGCTCTCGTGTGTTATTCTTCATGGATGGTGTGTGTGGCTCTCGTGTGTTATTCTTCATGCATGGTGTGTGCCGGTGTGTGTGGCTCTCGTGTGTTATTCTTCATGGATGGTGTGTGCCGGTGTGTGTGGCTCTCGTGTGTTATTCTTCATGCATGGTGTGTGCCGGTGTGTGTGGCTCTCGTGTGTTGTTCTTCATGCATGGTGTGTGCCGGTGTGTGTGGCTCTCGTGTGTTATTCTTCATGGATGGTGTGTGCCGGTGTGTGCGGCTCTCGTGTGTTATTCTTCATGGATGGTGTGTGTGGCTCTCGTGTGTTATTCTTCATGCATGGTGTGTGCCGGTGTTTATGGCAAATGGACGTTTGGAGACACAGCAACGTTTACGTCAGTCAACAATTTCCTGCATCACAGAAAGCCTTTGAATTAGGGCTGAACGATTTGGGAAAATAATCTAATTGCCATTTTTTCCCCCCAATATTGCGATTGCGATTTAATATGCGATTTTTTTTATTTTATCCTAATTTTATTCCCAACAAATTGTAATGAATGATTTAAATATGACCAACACAATATTAGATACATTTAGTGTAAAATATTATTTCCCACATTTTACATTTTTATTTAACTGCTCATTACAGAATCAAGAACAACAAATCGGTGGCCATGCCACTGTGCATTTAAGTAATTTAAACAAAGTCATTGTAAGAATAAACACAAGGCATGCACTTTTTAAACACTGTGTGCAAAATTTACCATCTTAAGAAAAAAAAAATATATATATATTTTTTATACCACATTTTTAATCGCGAACGATGCGGTTAGAAAATCGTGTTCTATCATATCGCGATTAAATCGCAAATGCAATTAATCGTTCAGCCCTACTTTGAATTAATGTCTCACATATCCTTAGTATCCTGAGACGGCATCAGTTCTTTGCTATCTCCGTTATTTCACTCTCAGTGTAATTTTGGAGCACTGCACATTAATGAGCTTGGGAAAAAACCCTGGGTGATGCCACCATAATCTGATGGGTACAGTTTACAAATTTGACACTGTCAAAGCACATATTAAACAGCACTGCGACTGAGTCAAAGCACATATTAAACAGCACTGCGACTCAGTCAAAGCACATATTAAACAGCACTGCGACTGAGTCAAAGCACATATTAAACAGCACATATTAAACAACACTGCGACTGAGTCAAAGCACATATTAAACAGCACTGCGACTGAGTCAAAGCACATATTAAACAACACTGCGACTGAGTCAAAGCACATATTAAACAGCACTGCGACTGAGTCAAAGCACATATTAAACAGCACTGTGACTGAGTCAAAGCACATATTAAACAGCACTGCGACTGAGTCAAAGCACATATGGGATGCATCACATTAGGCACCATGAGGCAACACCTTCAATGCCAATATTAAAACTTGATTCTTTACAGAACAAATAGCAGTGGGGCATGTCATTTGTTGTATGTTTTATATCTCAATGCAACACATTAACAGGCTTAAAAACTGAAAACATCTCAGGCTAACAAGATTCCGACAAACTGAGAGTTGTATTGCACAAATGCAAAGAGGACCAGAGGATGAGACTGCCACACCAACAACCAAAACGTCAACAAAGCAACACTACCTTGCTGAGATGTTTAAGCTCTTAAAGGTCAGTTCACTCATCAATGAAAATCGTGGCATTATTTTTTCATTCTCGTGATATTTTGAGCCTCATTTTAGGGTTCTTTTCCTGTGGATCACAAAAGGACTGTAGCCAAGTTGCACCAACAAGGCTAAAAGACCCAGAGGAATGAATGTCCTGTGACACATTTCAGTTCATGTCTATTGGTCTTAGAGTCAAGCCCTTTTAAAGTTGAGTCTGCCATTCTGTAGAAAGGTTGCTGATATTTGGGTTCCACAGCCATTCAAATGACACCCGTCCCTTCAGTGCTCCTGGTTTGGTATGAGCCAATATGTCTGTTTCCCATTAACAGAGGCAGGTCTGTGTATGAAATTTTTTTTTTTCTGTTTTATATTTAGTGCACACAGCGAAGGGATAGGTAAAGGTCTGTGAGGACTGATTAATTGAATTTAACAAAAACTTGATTTGATTATAATTGGGTACTGATCCTTTAAGGGTGAGCCCTGTTGGTGCAAATGACCCCAGAATGTCAACACTTCTTCTTGACTATATGGAAATAAATAATAGGTTTTCATTCATGAGCTAACTGTCCCTTCAAATGGCAGTTTCCTGGATTGTTTAACTATTGTAACCATTTCAACAGAACTACTAACATTTAAAACTGTGCTTCCCTTTTGAAGGAACCAAGACCTATTTCTCTGTGAGACTAGATCATGTAAACCAGTGAATGAAGGGTTACTTGTTACAACAGATCAAGGAAACAAATGTGTCTTGCCAGCATCAGACCAAATACACACAAGATAAAAGTAATTTTCCACCTTTGGTCCACATTTGATGAGAAACCTTGTCAGACTCGAAGCTTACAAAGATTTCTTCCGCTCTCTTTTAGATCAGAAAAACATACCTGCTTATTTTCTAGGCACCAGACACAAAACTAGAGGATGTTGCGAACCAATCACACCGATGGATATCCAGGAACTCTACTATACAATATACACTGAACAAAAAATATAAATACAACATGTCGAGTTTCCTGTTTTATGAACTAAAATAAACGATCCTAGAATTTCTACACAAATTCATATCTGTAGCCATAGTCTTGTGGAATCCATAGTTTACAGCACTAACGGATTTCCTGGTATGTTCAGCAAAATCTTTGAGATGGTTCCATGTTTATATTGCGTTTATATTTTTGTTCAGTATAACTTTGGTATACCATATACTGACGTCAAGTACATCAGCGAAATGTCTCAATACTTGCGTGTTCGTTTAAAAAAAGACTTTACATGAACAATGTAACTCCAGCCGAGAGTCAATACTGGTCTGTAAAAAATCTGTGAATTATAAAAAAAAGTTACTATCAGATATTTGTAAAAAATTAAGATGTCCTGCAGATAAATCTGTCCGAGATTATGAGGTTCATAAAAATGCATATAAAGTATTCCATGAGGAAAAAAGAACATATTTACAGGGATGGTGTTTCAGAAAGTCCTACGGTACTCTGTAGCCTACGGTAGTCTCCCACTGTACAGACTAATGCGGGGAGGTGTGCAATGGAGGCTTCAATGTCCACATTCATGACGTTCGCGTCCTTCGTGAACTCAAACTGCACATCGTCATCTCCGCTACGCTGGAATCCTGGGTCTCCATCTCCTGTTGGCAGCTCTCTCTAATCACATACACTACAAGTCCCACACAGATGAAAATGAGAAGAGCTATGCCTATGACCTGAAAGTGCGGAAGAAACAGAGCAGAGAAGAATTATTATTAGCCCAGCACACGTTTATTATTCAATATCATTGGTCCGATAGAGTGGGTAGTGAACATGTAAAGACAGACTGAAAAATAAATCTCGGGCGCACAGCGGAAATATACTGCGACGGAGCCATCCAACAGTTTACCCCCAGCTGTTAACTTCACCACGCGAGCTCACCTGAGAAACAACGAATAACTGCTGCGAGCGAAGCATCAGTTCTTGCGGCGTGACGTCGTCCTCGTTCGTGGGTTCACACCATTTTTGCGGAGCCGCTTTGTCAACGATGACAAACCTGCCCTTCCAGTCCGTCATTGCGCACGCAAAGTACTGCCCGTCGAGGAAGAGCAATATCAACCACACGATCGCCGGGACGAAGCTGGAGAGGGATAAGGTCTTGCGACACCAAGTGTCACATCTGCATCCTTGAATAATCAGCATCAACGTGAAGGCCATGACGGCGGGGATGATGAAGAAAGCTGAGGAAAACACTCCATTCCATTTGGGATTGCAAGGACACTCAAACTCCAACTCCACCAATTTTTCTAGTCCCATAAGTATGAAGCCGAAGGCCACATTTGAAACAAGAGGACTGTTGCTAAGTTCATTCTTCAGTCTTGTAAGCCATTGTTGTCTACTTCCCATACTAAACACACCTCAGAATAATAATAGTTGTAATGGTCAAAATTCCAAAAGAGGGAGCACCGTTGTGAACACATTGGCAAAAGTTAGGTGATGCGTGACTAACTCTGATCCCGGGGAAAGTTTTTTCCCCGCAGGCAAAGTGCCACACTTCCATTCCTATTGGTTTTGAACAAAGGAGGGTGTGCCATCAGCCACTAGATTTGTCCAAATAATTGGCTCTCAGAAGGTGGCAGGTGGGGCCTTGATTTAAATATATATTTTTTTATGGACGTGTTTGAGGGAGGGCAGGAAAGTGGAGGGAAAGTCAATTTGTTCTGTCATTGGGTGATGAGTGTGGGTCTTCTTATTTTGTCCCCTCTAGTGGATGTGTACAGCATTTATCTCAGCTATTTGAGGACAGTCTTTCATTTAAAAGCGTTTCATTCTAAGAGATGTCATGAAATGAATCATAAAGCGACCATAGAGTCAGACAAAGTTGTGTGTTTTACCACCTGAAGCGCCATTCTACAACAAGCGTGTTCTACAAACAAGCACAGATAATGACGCATCGTTGACATTCAAAACAAAACGTGTACATTACAATAAGGTTTGCTATTCCACGATTAAGGTGCCATGTAACGCTCTATAGAAACTGCAAATAAGAATTCGAGATGTTTCATCATTGTAGCAAAACGATTGGCATTTGCTGCCATCTGTATGTCCTGAAGAACACGCAGAATACATGGGAAATGGGAAAAAACACAATACACTATTAGATCAAAATGTGTCAAAAATAATGGTGAATCAAGACAAGGCTATGAAATAACCAGCTATAATCATTTTTACAAACACCAAAATCGATGTATCCATCATCTGTGTAGGCCTTCACAATAATTGATTTCAACCAATAATTGTCTTTCATAATCCAGGATATATTATTGGCAGGGCAGCACTCAGCAAGTGCGTTCATAGGTGAGGCTTGCTTGGTTTTGTGCTGGGTAGGTTTTTCAAGATTTTATTGTAGGATATGTAGTACCTTGCAGAAATGGGAAACACAACGAACCTTCAGCAACACACCATACGATGGCGGCAAAATCTCGTAGGAGAGAAAAGATCCGTCGGATTAACGGAGGCCATGTTGGGACCGTAGATGTCAGGGGCCAGTTCATCCATAATACTGCAGTTCATGCAGAATAAATGCGCATTTTCCCCTTTTAATGGTAAACACGACGGGCTAACTACCTGTATCATATATCCTTGTATTATTATCATAATCATCATTGCCACCAACATCACAATATTTTCTTTGTTCTTCTATTGCACGCCGTAAATTCAACATCGAATTACTGAATGTTTCTGAACCTTAGTGAAGAACAGATATTGTACTTCGACGGCGTACTTGACATTTGTCATTTTGTGTCAGGACTGCAGTGCTTGCTTAAATTACAGCGCATGCTAATAGTAGGCTAATGATCATGCGCAAAAGTGCGGTTATTGTGGACTCACATGAAACGCATCTGAGTGGATTTAATCACTATCAGAGAGCGCTTGGCCACACACAGTGCACCTGGCAACTGGTATAATAATACGTTACTCATTAAAAATGAATGCCAGTTGAAAATAGAGACTGCCAAGCAGTTTTGATAAATCACTTTATGACTGCGTAATTTCGGTCCTGTCATGGGTTTCTGAGATTTCCAAGCAGCGGTACGCTACAAAACAATCCCCGAGTGTGGATCGTATGTGGATGTGTTTCGCTGCTGCGCAGTAGAACACGCAGCATTGATCCGCCTGAGCCAATGTTGTGGATGCACGCACTGGCATAGAAGGATCGCTACTCTGAAATCCGATGAAGGAGACTACTCCGCCTGTGGCCCATCATCGGCATCTCTTGGCCACTGGGCTTGCAATAAACATTCCGAGGCTGCCTTTGACACCAAAGAATCATCATTATATTTTTTAAGAACGCTGTCGTCATTGACCAGAGACGACCAAGACCAACCACTACGCATTCCGATTTGTTAATGCCCGCTTGTAGGCTACCTGCAACTGTCATCTTCTATTTCCGCTGTCAATAGCTTTCATCCAGCATCTCTTTTGACCATCGGTTACCCAGACCGAGACTCAAGAATGCACTTCAATGCAGTGTTGCTGGCGGTGGTCCTTTTTGGAAACTTAATGCTGCAGTACGCCTCAGCTCAAAACGGTAAGAATAAAGATGCGACCGTGGCCAGGACACCAGGCTAGACCATGGATGTCGCTGTGGCTTGTTAATCGTCTTTAGGAATCATGATGGTTTGAGAAGATGTTGCTTGTGAGGGGTCGGCTCGTGGAGGACATAGAAACAATTATTGTTGCCTTATATATATATATATGTGTGTGTCCTGTAATTTATATTTACGCCATGTCGATTTAATTAGAGATATGATTTATGTCAGCAGGTGACAAGCGCATTAAATGTACTGCGATGGTTTGCATTATTCAACTTTACTTACTTAAATATTTCAACAAGCGCCTTTCAGTAGATTGATTATGGGCCATGTATATATTACATCATAACAGTGTTTTTTTTTTTACCAATGGCACGTCTTAATTTCGTTTTGTAGCTTACTTGAGTATGTATCAACACAGGTTTGTTGGTGGCTAGTGCGTTTGGTGTATGTTTGCTTGCAATCGAGGGGTCGTGTCCTGGCGTAGGCATGCCTTATAATGGATGCGGACCGCCCTAAGGAATGTGGAAGGGGGAGATCCGCGCGGGCTCACTGTCGGCGGGACTTCCTTTGCGCGTGATAACTAATGACCTACCCGGCCTTTGCATGCGCTCGACCTCTAGGGGGGCGAGCCATGTGCCCGTTTGATTTTACGCTGTCTGCCTGTTTTTTTTACTCAAGCCATATTTTCATCAGCATGGAAGTATTTGTTATGTGAAAAGCAAGAACAACCTCTGCAACAGCATCAACATCAAAAACAATTATTATGTGCCTTATGTAGTTTTTGTTGCCAAATAAACCACCTTGAGATTCGGCGGGTCACTCTCAACATGATAAACAAAGACAGTGTTGCATACATGTACAGCACATTGTTTCTCTCACACAAACACTTAAATGCAACTTGTAAACAAATCCATGCAAAAATGCCTGTATTAATGCCTGCGAGATGCTGAATGCACAGGTTTACTGATGAACATCATGCTTTAAATCACTTCCTCCAAAGTGTCACTGTAGTGGTTGGTTTAGAAAGAGTTTTGTCTTTGACAACAATAACTACATAATGACAAACGATACATGCTACCTAATTGTCCATAGCAAAAAGCTGTGGTATGTATTGGCTGTGCACATCTAGTCGACTCCTGCGAAAACAAATGCATTATTCTGTCTTTTGACAACTGTCTTTGTATGTAATTGGCAGGTACCATCTGATCACCCACTGTACCCTTCTAGGATAGACCTTATTCCGATCCAAATGTCTCTTACTCTAGCTCCTGGTTATGGTGTCCCCTAGCAGACATTTGAAGTGAAGGAAACACAAGTCTTCTTTCCTCTCGTCATGGAAGCTCCACAAGCAGAAGGAGAAAGATAAGAGAAGAAATCAGATATGACCTGAGACGGGTTGCTTTCTTCTCTCTCCTCATTGCGCCACTGACTCCGTTTCCGAGTGCAGATGAAAGAAGATGAAGACTGTGGCGAGGCAATCAGCCGCTGTCTTACAGTATCTCTCCATCATGCACCAGCGAGGGTTAGAGGGTTAGTGGCCATTCTTTCTTAGAGGAACCCACTATATTCTAATACAGCTGTTGAATGGAGCTGGATTTGATACATCTATGGGCAGCCACTACTGCAGCTGTCTAATGGAGAGACACTGGGTCACGCTTGATTTGGATGGCCCCCTATAGACTATCTGCAGATGCTCAGATTATAAACAAAACGATCTGCTGAAACGCTGTGAACTACAATTCATGGTTAAGGTTAGGGTTTGATTAAGGTGAGGTTCAGTGAACAATTAGAGAGACTGACCTTGAATCTCAACAAACATGTCTCTGTAGCCGCCTATCCAAATAAAGAGTAACCAGACTTTTTTTTGTTGCAATGCTAAAGAGTTTTGGCCTAAAACTAACCACTACCTAAGGGCATGTTCGAATCTAACCCTTGCAAACACCAACATCAGCACCGTAGGCACTGATGAAAGCTTGCTAGCATGCTTGCTAGCATGCTAACTGGTGTCCTTTGGCAATATAGTTGGCAATGTCATGTCAAATACAGCGTTTATCGGTCCTTCACATGACCATATACCACTAAATTGAATTAGAAGAAGATACCAGACTATAAAAAACACACTTCAAATAGTGGGAAATGTTTGCAGGCTGTTGCTTTAGAAGAGCTTGCCACATGTGCTGGGTGCTTCAAAGCTACATATGAAGAATCTATGGAGAGATGTGGGTACTTATGTCTAATGATGAAGAGAGAGTAGATGGGGTGTCGGTTTTATAGAGCTCAGAGTGTAACAGTGGTTTGGTTGTCTTATAGAGGTCAGTGTGTAACGGAGGTTTTGTTGTCTTATAGAGGTGAGAGTGTAACGGAGGTTTTGTTGTCTTATAGAGGTCAAAGTGTAACGGAGGTTTTGTTGTCTTTTAGAGGTGAGAGTGTAACGGAGGTTTTGTTGTCTTTTAGAGGTCAGAGTGTAACGGAGGTTTTGTTGTCTTATAGAGGTCAAAGTGTAACAGAGGTTTTGTTATCTTATAGAGGTCAGTGTGTAACGGAGGTTTTGTTGTCTTATAGTCAGTGTAACAGAGGTTTTGTTGTCTTATAGAGGTCAGATTGTAACGGAGGTTTTGTTCTCTTATAGAGGTCAGAGTGTAACGGAGGTTTTGTTGGTGTAAACATGATTTATTTCCTGTCTCTTTAAGAGACATGCTAGCAGTGGGCACCAGCAGGCATGGGTGGCTTCCTTCCTTGCTAGCATACCAGTGTTTGCTACATTTCCAATAGCATCACCTATTACGGCCGTTGCTCTGGTCTTCTAAACTGTGGCAGATGAGCTTGTGGTCTGACACGCTGTAGTGGTACTAGGTTCCAACATCAGGAAATCGTCACAACAGAAAAGCGATCTGTGGAAAGTAAAAGTCCAACAAACAAATACATTTACGCATTTATATTTATACAGTAATGAGTAAGTGAGTATTTACTCAATTTTCTCCCGCCTCCTCTCTCTCTCTCTCTCTCTCTCACACACATATACACACACACATAGACACACACACACACACACACAAAGACACACTGACACACACACACTAAGAGGAATATAAATAGTGTCCATAGGTACTGTGTATTTAATAACTACTTTATATTTATGGGGGGTTAGCATCATAATATTAAAATGTATGTATATGATTAAAACATAGTTACCAGACAAGTAGTATAATTTGTTTCCTAGGTAATTCAATTGTAATAAACAGTAGAAAGGGAATTGTCTGTTATTAACACCGGTGCTTCACAGTTCATATTGACTACACCTAGCTTGCTAAGAGAAGACCTTCAGTAGCAGCGGCTCTTTGGCTGAGGTTTGTGAGAGTTTGGCGTTACGCTTTGAGGAGTGAAGCCATGGAGCCCACTGCCGAGGCTGCTAAGCCCTCCATTGTTTGGTAAAGCCCAACTGTACCCATTCCAAGCCGTCCACTGAGGCCTTTCCCTAAGCCACACCCCGCCAATAGCCACGGCTCCACATGGACGACACAGTGGACCTGGTGTGTGAATGATCTGTGGCGTTCTATCAATCGTGTGCCGTGAATCTGGTCATGATCTGCAGTGTTTTACTGTCCTTTAAGGGGCTAGAGGTTGGAGGTTGGTGCAGTCATGATATCCGCAATGTTGTGAGAGGCAAGGTGTTCGTATACGTTTAATTATTTCCACCTGCCCACTGCCCTCTCACACCCCACAGAATGGCCTCCTCTCCGGCTGAGGGGGAGGTGAAAGTAGTGATATAATTGCAGTCTTTAAGACGGCATCGAGACTGCGTCGGCGCCCCAGTGAAAGCGGACCTGTGGAAAGTGATTATTCAGGGTGCGCTGGGCCCCGGCCACAAGGCGCTCACTTTAGCCAGTGATGGCGGCAGCACTGTAAATAGCAGTGTCCGCTCTGCCGCGCATTCCTATTTTTAGCCCCTGACACACGGAGCACAAAACAGTGGCTTTAATGTCCTTTTGTGAAAGCGAGTCCATTAACTGTTAATGGCTCATACGGATGCCCCCCCCCCCTCTTCTACGGCATGATGACATGATGACAGATGTGTATGTGGGAAAATGTAAGAAAGATAAAAAGAAAGAAGAGCCAACTGTTTCCTCCTTTCTCTGGCATACAAAACAGCTGGGAATCGTCCAACGTGACACAGCCCATATGGAGCTGCGTCGTGTTCGGTCCTCCTCTCGCTCGCTCGCGCGCGCGCACACGCTAGCCTCCTCGAGTTCTCCATAGCATTTTTCCCTGAGAATAGCTCAGCATCTTCTCGGCGTGCTGCTCGTCTCTGTGCACAGCTGCTTCCCCCCCGCCTTCATCTTCATCAAAATGTGACAGACGTCCAATCGATGCGCCACCCTGCAACTTGAACTGAGTCATTCACAGACTGGCGCAGGAGGAGGAGGAAGGCCACCGTCAATGTACAGAGAGGGAACTTGGTCTCAGGAAATTCAGGAGATAGTCCTGGAAAATCAGCCCTCCTATCTTGCGTGGCTTCTGTAGAGAGCAAAGTAAGGAGCTCGGTTGATTGATGTTAGCTGCAGCTGTGCTTGTCACTGGTGCAGTTAATCTCAGGGCTGCGGTAAGGAGGTACGTTTTTCAGTAAAAGTGTGAGACTGTAGCCACAAGTGAAGTTCCGAGCAGCTTAGTTCCTAAGCACGACATAGCGTTTGTTTCCAATGCGCGTTGTTTTCCCTGACAGAGCCAGGTATGAAGCGTGCCCATCCACTGTCTTCAAACAGACATGGTTCCTGTGTGATGATCACCAAGGGAGTGTATATAATCAATAACTCATACATTTGCTATTGACTGAGATGGTTTCTAAAGCAGATGGCTTGGAATTGAATTTCTGTGCATGCCGTTGTCATGGAAGAAGCATCCTCCACAGAGCCTGCCTCTGCTCCCTGCTACAGGCTGGACTGGACGGTCTTGGACAGATCACTGGAGATGGGAGCTCACTGCCATTGGCTTACCATGGGGCCATAGTATACTGCAGCTTTACCTTAGCAGTGCCATTGGGTTGAGGGACATCACCCTCCCTGCCCCACCCAGTGCTGAATGAGGGGGTAACAGTTGTCAGTGAGGTCGGCTTAGCGCTTCTGACCCTGTGAAAGGGTCTCGTTGAGATTTTAATCTCATTAAATGGCCGGGTGTCACCTCCCTGAAGCGAGCGACAGGGGCAAAGTCACATCTTAAACGTGGGCCTTCAGTTAGCTGCCGAGCACACAATCCCTACAGCTGCTGGGACGCATTCCTTCACTGGGTCAAGCTCATCCACGGGGGCGTAGCGTAGGCTAACCCCAACGCTGACATATTGATGAAGTATGATGATACAATTCAGAAGTATGAATGTATTTTATATACACTGTCTATATCTAAATCTACATCTATATCCTCATTTATATCTGTATATACATCTTAGAGTCAGTAGGGTACAGTAGTAGTGCTCTCTGTTTACAAGGCTTATGTGATATTGGTGTGTGTGTGTGTGTGTGAGAGAGAGTGTGTGTGTATGGAGGCTACCTGTAATGCTAGCAGCCTGTTCAGTGGGAAGGCTGGGCTTACTTAGCTCTCCTAATGTCCCTGCCTAGCCCTCTCTGGCTGCGGATGTTGTCATGCTAAGTGGGTATTAGATGTCTGTAGTGTTATTACAATAAGTATCATAACTCGTTACAAAGAAAGACGTGTCTTCCAGCCTTGACTGCTCCTTGCGCGACTGCAATGCAAATGTGCTGCTTAAGTTTTAAAATATGTGCATTTATGAGGATAACCCCAAATGACAAGGACATCCCCGTTAAACACACACACATAAACACACACACACACACACACACACACACACACACACACACACACACACACACACACACACACACACACACACACACACACACTCGTTCTCTGAGCAATTCACCTACATTAAGCTGGCACACACACACACACACACACACACACACACACACACACACACACACACACACACAGCCTTCAATCCCTCCAACAACTGGCAAGTATCCAAATGTGTAGAGGAAATCACCCACAGTATATCTCTCTCGTACAGAGACCAACACACACACACACACACTCGCTCACTCAGTCACTAACACACACTCAAACACATACACACACACACGCACACACAAACACAGACACACAAACACACACTCTTTTGCAGACTTCAGTTGCCCATGAACACTGGCAAGTATCCATACGTTCAGAAGTTATCACCTACACTATCTCTCTTTTTCTCTCTCAGTATCACACACACACACACACACACACACGCCCACACACTCAAGCACACACGCGTGCGCGCGCACACACACACACACACACACACACACACACACACACACTTGCCATTTGCACAGCCTTCAATCCCCCTGAATACTGGCAAGAATCCATATTTTCAGAGGAAATCACCATATCTGTCTCACGCACACACACACACAAACACACACACACACACACACACACACACACACAAAGCAGACGTCACCTTTAGTGTAGGGTCCAGTGGGACCTGGCTGGCTGCTCTGGTTGTTGCAGAGCCGGGGGCCTGGTCCCTGCCGGCAGGCTGAGGAGCAGGCGAACTTCTGGATGATGAATGCTGTGTTCCTGCGCTCCATGGGGAGTCCTCGTGTCCTCCTGTCTACTGTGGAGACTCACCTGGGACATGGCTGATCCCCTGCACAAGCTCACATACACACACTGATACTTAGCCGTGTTGTTTTATATAAATGACTTCATGTCAAAAAAATAAATACAAATATAGTATATATATATATATTAAAATGATTATAATAAAAAAGGACAGCCGGACAGGATAGTGGATAACCAGTTGTAGTATGAGTAGAGGGAGCAACATTTTGGAAAGAAAGACTCAACCCCATAAGTAGTAGTAGTCCTTTTTAGTCCTTTTATTGTTACAGCCCAAGTACACAAGTACCTGCAACATAGCCTGTCGCATAGTAAACTAGAGAAAATGGCAATCCACCCGTCCATACATATACACATACATCTGACAAGGGGGTAGACAGGACGGGAAGTAAGATAGCTATAGTTCTCAGACTCAACCCTATAAGTAGATAGCTATAGTATATAGTATAGTATATAAGAATCAACCCTATATTAGATAGCTATAGGATACAGTATAGTATATAAGAATCAACACTATAAGTAAGATAGCTATAGTTCTCAGAAGGGCCTCTGGGCTACGGCGCCTGACTTCCTGTTCCAAACGTTCCACCAACTAAGAACACCAGTTACTGTCCACATCCGTGGGTGTTCAGATGGCATTGAAACCTGCATTTCAGAAACTCCTTCTCTCAAGACGAGATCTAGGCTCCCCCTCTCCCCCCCACCCCTGTGCAGCCTGCACGTGCCGTAGTACATCTGTATCACTGATCTGTTCTGAATCTGGTTTGTTTGGGGATGGAGATACACGTGTGATGTACAGAGAGCTGGCCATTGTGTGAGCCCCCCCCCCGCCAACCAACGGCACAAGGAATTTAGCATCTTACCCCCTGTGTAGCGAAAGAAAATGATCTCCCTCTCAAAGATGAGAGAGTGCCATGAGTGCCACTCACGCTTGACCTTCAGTCAGTCAGGACTCCAGAACAGTTTAGGTTAAGGGCAGGGTAGTTCTGATCTCAGATCAGAGCCCATAGACACACACGCACACACACACACACACACACACACACCATACAGGACATTACAGCTGCCCTGGAAGGTGGTCTGATTCACTATAATCTCAGAGGTGTGTTCTTTTTCAAAAGTACAACCTGATTCAGGAGATAACCCCCTCCCCCCCCCCCTAAACACACAGAGTACGAGGGAATGCTATTTTCACCACCATCTTTTTTTTTTTTTATCTCTGTCTTTCTTCACTCTCTATTCCTGTCTCCATTTCTAAACCTCTTTCCCCTTTCTTGCTCACTCTGCCTCTCTCTCCATCTTTCTCTCTGTCTCTCCCTTTCTCTCTCTTTCTCCCTGTGTGCCTCTCTCTCTCCCTCTCTCCCTCCCTGTGTGCCTCTCTCTCTCTCGCTCTCCCTCTCTCTCTCCCTGCTACTGTGCCATTGTTATGCTTTTGTCAGAGCCTCATGAATAACATTCTAAAAATTAATGGGTTGGGGTTCTGGAGAAGCCGTAGACCCAGTGAAGTGAAAACACCCATGCCAGTGTTTCATTACTGACGTTTCGACATTCTGTTATTATATCTGGAGAGCGTCCAGACATTTGCAGCCGAAATATCTAAAAATGATAAGTTCTCAAACGCCTTTTGTCACCAGCCATTATCACAATGGCAAGGAAGAGAAATCATTCAAAATGGTAGTTCAGCTATCACTCAAGGGAACTCCCACCTCGAACAGTACTTTCGCAAGAGCTGGTTCTGTTTGTTTGTGTGTATATTTACTCGGACGGAGCAGCAACCTTGTGTGTGTGTGTGTGTGTGTTTTGGACTTGGTGAACCATCGTTGTTTGTGCTGGTGGGTTCGGGCAGCAGTATGGCTCAGGCAATGTGATTTGAAGGGCAGGGACAGCGCTGCCTGCATGCATGGCAGATCGTATGTAAAACTGGGTCAGTTATTTTTTCCCTGTCTTCCCGGAGTGTTGTTTTCAATTATTTATTTTATTAAAGCTCTTACCTGTGTGTTTACTCCGTGAAATTCCATTTTTTTCCCCGAACTTCTCGAGGGCAGGAGGAAAAGTGTTCAAATCAAGCGGCATCCGCTGATGGCTAATATGGCCTCGGCCAAACCACTGCATTCCTGTGGCAGCAGGCCTCATAGGCCAGAGAGGGGCTACTGATTACTAACAGACATTTGGTGGAATTACGGAAACAGTAGGCCTAGGCTTTGCTGGTGTGGTTGGTCCCATCTAACACAAGCAGGAATGAACGTACTGGCATGAGTATCAAGACAGTTACTTATGAAATCTGATCCAGAACGCCCACACGCACACATTTAAGGATTTAGCTGGCACAGGACGCTGTTAGCGACGAGTAAAGGAAGACTACTCCGTTACCTGTTACTATTTTGTTTTTCTTCCTCTGCTGGAAAACTGCTGTGCTTGTAACAAACCTTTCACGAAGAGTAACTTAGTGAATATGTCCACCACACCTGTCAGGGGAAAGCCTCCCTTCAGCCTGTCTGTCTTAGCATGGATGATGTGTAATCTTCCCATCAGGCCTGACAGACAGGTTCTCACTGCCAGCCAGCCAGCCAGCCAGTGGCTGCTGCTTAATTCCAGGCAGGTGTTTCTCCTCCCGGCTCTGGGGTGCCTCCTGTGGCTCGTTGTGAAGACATCACGCCTCTGCCTCTTCTTGGCCTTCTGGGATGGCACCAGAGCATAGGACGAGCACCGCCAAGATGTCAATCATTTATTTCAGCATTTTGTTATACACAAACATGAAATGCAGCAGTGAAACACATCATTGATTATTTGGACATGCTCAAAACAAACAAACAAACAAACAAACACTAGGAATAATCCAGACAGGCTCAACTGAGTGTTGAGTAACAGCAGGCACTTTTATTCACACAACTCCGGGGGAAGGTGAGCACGTTCTCAGATCAAAGTTCCAAAGCGCAGAGGGTTGAGCCGCCTCTTAAACCATCCTCATTTCGTATAATTTGCGTAGAGTCACATTGTCATCGTGGCCTAGGTGGTACACACAGGTCTCAAACTCATGAGTTCAACCACACACACACAAATAACGTGCTCAGAAATCAGACTTGACAGGAAAACACCTTTTTTGACCACAATATCTGAAGCACTTCCATAGTTTAGGCCTCCGCACGTTACAGTTTATCACATAACACATTAACAGTTTTATTGAAGTATTATCAATTTCCTACACTCACTTCCTCACTCTGATTCTTCTCAATCTGTTCACTCGGTGGGCTGGCGTGGATTAGACATTGGCTCGTTTTTTGGGGCAGGTTGTGTGTTATGTGGTGATTTGCACACCTTGTGTCGATGTTTGCTTTTCTCTGAATCTCAGTACTCCTGGACACACCCTGTGTCGATGTTTGCTGTTCTCTGAATCTCTGTACTCCTGGACATTTTTGGTATGGCGTGTTGCGTTGGCCAGAGGCCCCGGCGTGGTTGGTTCTCGGCTTGACAGCCTGGGTTACAGTCTCTCGGTTCCTCTCTGCGGAGTTCTGGCATGCTGCTTCAGCCTGGCTGGGATGCTGGGGAGCTGAACATTCTGTTTCCTTTCCCCTTCACATGGCCACACCTAAGAGGGAGAGAAAGAGAAGAGAGAGAGAGAGAAATAAAAGTGAGAGGTAGAGGAGGAAAGGAAGATATGACCAAGGAGAAGAACAGAGGGGATAGAGAGAGAGAGAGAGAGAGAGCAAGAGTCAAAAGAGTCATCCTTGAAAAGGATGGGGAAGTGTCTGAGATTGCTAATGTGTATACATGTGTGTGATAATGTGTGTGTGTGTGTGTGTGAGTGTTTGTGTTTGTGTGTGTGTGTGTGTGTGTGTGTGTGTGTGTGTGTAGCTGGGTTTCCATCCAACTTGCATATTTAAGCGCGTTTGTGAACATTTGGCTAAAAGAGATGCGAGTCTGTGTGTGCTTCCATCCGCTGTGTTATGCTAATGAAAAAGGGCCACTCTTCTAATCAAGGGAGGAGTTGTGAACAGAATTTGAGGTTGTCAGGGCAACTTAAACGGAACACAAAAAACAAAAAAAAAAAACGTTCCCATCAACCTTAGTGGCATCATACCCTATGTCCTTGACTTTCAGTTTCCTATTCAAATGATCAAATTCGCATTAAGAAGTTGGATGGAAACCCATGGGTGTGTGTGTGTGTGAGTGTGTGTGTGTGTGTGTGTGTGTGTGTGTGAGAGTGAGTGTGTGTGAGTGTGTGTGAGACAGAGAGACTGAGCAGACTGACTTCCTGAGAGTGTAGCCTATCAGCATGTCTGCACGCAGTAGCAGGTGATTGGCTATCAGGTTTGACTTCATTGAGAGACCAAGATGAGCTCTTTTTGGCTCATTGATTTTAGACGCGGTGACAGGATCTGCTACAGAGAGCGAAGGATGCAGCAAGCCCAGGGCGAGAGAGATGGAGGGATAGAGAAGCCGAGGGCAGGAGCGAGAGATGGAGGGATAGAGAAGCCGAGGGCAGGAGGGAGAGATGGAGGAATGGTACACCTGACCTTTCTGACTCCAGCCAAGGGGCCTCGTTTTTGCTGCAAAATATAGAAGCAGAAACACGTTCGAACCACACAACCCTAAAGTTGGCCGTCTCAGATTTTGAATGTGCGCGTTCGAACCACACAACCCTGAAGTGGCCGTCTCAGATTTGTTTTCTGGCTTTGTTGTATCATGTAGAGCTGCTGTCATTGATCGGAGGGATTGTTACAGGTCATTAGGTTTGATTTGTGCAAAGTCATAACCCATACTTACACACAAAGCAATTAGAACAATATTGGATATTCAGCATTTTTATAATATCAGTTACCTGCCAATATTGAACAGTATATGAAGCGAATCTATAATGTTGAGTCTCTACAGGCCAGGAAGCATCCTTTGGTACAGTTACTCACCACAATTTAATCCCAGCATTCCACCTGTTCCTGGTGTACATCTCTTAGCAAGGTAGTGGATCTATCCCTTTCACCTGGTGTATGGTGTGGCACTGTTAGGTGTGTGTGTGTGTGTGTGTGTATGGTGTGGCACTGTTAGGTGTGTGTGTGTGTGTGTAAGGTGTGGCACTGTTAGGTGTGTGTGACGGTTTAATAACTCGTCCCCAATCACAAGACAGAGCGGCAGACAGCTAGAGTGTGTGTGAAAGGCCCGTGGTGTATCAGAGTGGCCGGGACGAGGAGTGTGCTGCCAGAAACACACACACACCCCCACACACAACATACACACCACACACACACACACACACACACGACTGACACACACATACACACACACACATACACACACACACACACACACACACACAACACACACACACACACACACACACATGACTGACACACACACACACACACACGCACACACACACACCCACAGCAAGTGAGAGAGGCAACGTGAGTCAGAGAGAGGGAGAGGGCCATTTGAGTCAAGGAGACAGGCAGCCGGCCTATTCAGACATGTTTTTCATAATGCTCTCAAACCTCTGTCTGTTTTGCAAGGTCAGTGTCAAGCCTTTACTCCAAGCTCTCTTCAAGGGGATTGGGAATTACTGAAGGCCAAATAATACAATATTATCACAATACTTGAAACATGATACAATTGTCATGTAATTTGCTCCATATTGCAGTGCAATATACTGTAGGATATTTCGATCAATACACTTGAATCAAAAGAGCAACCATATCTAAATACGTTGGTAGCATTCTAAGTGCCATATTGTGGATGATGAAAGAAACTGATTTTTGTTTTCTTGGTAGTCTCTTAATTGAATGAAAGTACGTAGAAAATGTTCAGTAAAAGCCTCTATGTCAACAGATTTATAAGTATGTACTTGATGTAGTCGTTGGAGGTTTTCATTCAGTGCAAGTTACAGTACACATTACATAGTATTGATCTTATAGATTTTTTAGGTTTATCTTATAGGTCTTATTTTTATCATATCCTCAATAAAGGAGCGGTGGCCAATGCAGCCTTAAAGGTCCATCCTCTAAATGCTGAGCAGTTCACCAGAAAGAGTGTCATAGAAATAAGCCAAAGGGGAAGCCTAGAGTTGTATCAGGGCTGCACTCAGTTGCCCTGTGAAGGTACCTGTACATTGATAAACAGATTGGTTGCCATGGTGCCCCAATCCCATCCTGGCCATGTTGTCACAGTCCCAAAGGATCGTGGGACAGCATGAACTGCAGAGCGATTCCTAGACACCATTGTGAGATCCAGGCATAAAGCTCTGTCCCTGTGTCTGACATAAGAACGTAGCATTTAGCACCCTGACACATGGCATATTTATGTTAAGACAAGCAGTATGCCATTCCTGCCTGTATATTGTTTGTCTGTCTGTCCTGGGATTAGACAGGATATGGACTGTATATTATGATGATGAGTTGTCTGAAGTGTTTTCTGAAGTCTGGATGAAAGGGGAGCCTTGATTCCTGCGGTTCTAAGTAGGACAGTCTGTGGAAATCTGTATCAAAGAATGTGCACTTCATTATTGTTTGTGGAAAACACTGGAGACCTTGAAAAGAAGCTGTGTCTGAAATATAAAACTATACTGTTACTGTATATTTACTGTGTATTCCACCACTGCTTGAAATGGGTTTAATTCATTCTTCGTGCCAGAGGCTAAACTGACTTAGGCTAATGATCACAATATCAATATCACACTGCCAACTTTAGTTATTTTAATTTCTATTTGGTGACAAAATGACGTAGGCAATCACCAATACAAAACACACAGCATTGGAAGGCATCACGGTCACCATGGAGACCAGGTGCTGCCGCTGAGTGGGTACTTCCTGCCTCTGGGGTGGGCTTCAAGGTCATGTGAGGTCACTTGCATTTCCCTTTGGATTGCCGCCTGTGTAGATGCGGCCCTGGGGTCGGCCTGGGGTCAAGGTCTCGATTGACAGGCGCGCTAACAGACTGGCAATGGATGGCGTTGGGCGTGGGTTTTACAGGCGGCCATTAACCTGTATCTCATTGGCACATCTCCTCTCTCTAACACCTCCTCCGCCTTCTCCTCACTCCTTACCTAAAATGGCTTCGTTTTCTTTCATCAAGCTTTTCTATCACATGATTTTACTGACCTGCTTCTTCTTCATTTATTTGCAATTTAATCATATTTTGTTCTTTCTTTTTCCCATTTTCCTTTCAACTTGATCCTTTTTTTATCCTCTCCATCTCTTACCCTCTTCTCACATCCCTTGGCCTATCTATCTATCCATCCTTCCCTCCCTCCCTCCTAACTCTTCTTCTACCCCTCCCGCCCTCCTTCTCACTCCCCTCCCTCTCCGCCATCTTGTCTTCTTCAGCTGGGTTTGTGAAGTCGCCCATGTCTGAGACGAAGCTGACAGGGGACACGTTTGAGCTGTACTGCGACGTGGTGGGCAACCCCACGCCGGAGATCCAGTGGTGGTACGCCGAGGTCAACCGCGCCGACTCCTTCAAGCAGCTGTGGGACGGCGCGCGCAAGCGCCGCGTCTCCATCAACACGGCGTACGGCAGCAACGGCGTGAGCGTCCTGGGCATCACGCAGCTCAAGCTGGAGGACTCCGGGACCTACGAGTGTCGGGCCAGCAACGACCCGCGCCGTAACGACCTGCGGCAGAACCCGGCCCAGACATGGATCCGCGCCCAAGCCACCATAACCGTCCTGCAGAGTGAGTGGGTCTATGTCCCGTACCGCCTAGATGGTCACACAGACAAAATGAGATATAAAACAAAAGCAAATCTAGGGCTAACTAAACTGCTACCACCTACCTCAGACAACTACACACCCTACCACCACCTACCACTTCATACACTTGCACACCACATGTTTCACCACACACAAATGTCCGTACAACGCCCTCCTTGTTTGTCCCCCTCATGTGACTGTGTGCAAATTGAAGGAGACAAAACATGAATCCAGAACCTCTATTGCATTTGGGCTCCATTTTGAATCTAAGTTTCCCCTGACATTTGTGAGAAGAACATCTGAGCACTTTACATGTGTATTATTCTGAGGTCTTTCTGTATATTGCCTTCTTGCTCTTGGTGTGATATTTTTTTTAGTATTGTTTTGACTGTGATATGATCCTACTGTACTGTGTCCCCCTTCCCAGAATTCCCAGAAACTGAGGATTCACTGAATTCACTAGACATTCAGAAGCCCCATTGCAAACTCCACCCCCCCAAGAAAAAAAACAACCCTCTCTCTTCTCCTCCTGGAGCCTCTTGTTGTGGATGAGCACAAACCCAGTTCACGTCCTCCTCTCCCCCCCACCCCAGTCTCTCTGCCCCCCCCCCCCCCCCTCGCTTCATCCCTGGCTGCCCTGTACTACCTCTGTGGCTTTCTGTCTCACGTGTCTTACAAACAACAACAAACAGCAACAACCACACTTTTTTTTGACTTCGTTATTCTATTTTATTTTACATATTCCTTTTTAGCGTATCTTCCTAAAGAGAACGTTTTGTCATGTCATGTGGGTTTAATTTGCTTCAAAGCCAAAGTCTTGCAAAGTCTGTCTGCAACCCTGTAGGCCTCTAGAGGCTGTTGGTTCTCTGGATGCTTTGAATGTGTGTCGTAGTATTTCTTTGTCTCCCCCCCCCCCTCCCTGTTTATTTAAGTTGATTTGTGTCCGTGCTCTATGTACCGTTCAAGGGTTGCAGGGAAGTGTGAGTAGAAGACACAAGGAAGGGGTCATTCAGTTTACAGACAGTACCTCTATGTAAACAAGTAAACAACAATGACAACAACAACAACAACAACAACAAATAAATACTGCATAATGCAAAATGAAAAAAAGAACGATTGCTCCCCAGTTCTGTCCTCTGTAGCGCCTCGCCTGATAAGACAGTCACCTCGTCTCTGGCGGGGCAGAGGTTTGTTTTGTCTGCCCGCAGAGCAGTATCCGTGGCGGGAGAGTCTCTTGACCGGCTCGCCCACGTTTAACCTTGTGCCTTCTCTTACTTCTCATCTCTGTGGTGGTGTATCAGTAATGACATTATATATATACAGTACATACATACATACTTCCTCTCTCCACCGTTCTCTGTGCACATGAAAATCCTCCGGCAGTGTTATGGTGTCATCCTGGATCACTGATGCCATCGGCAGCCCTGCCACCAGGGCCAGTGTTTCTGATGGGGTGCGTTGGCCCGGTAGGCTCATTATACAGACTGCAAGGAGAGGTCGAGCACTCTGATGACCATCCTGTTGTGGGCTTTTTTTAACACCAACTAAACACCAACTAATATGGGGCGACAGTGGTACAGTGGTAGATAAGTCGTTTAGTAATCAGAAGATTGCTAGTTCGATTCCCTGTCGAAGCGTCCTTGAGCAAGACACTGAACCCCTAATTGCTCCTGATGTGCAGTGTGCCATCAGTGTAAAATGTAAAATGTGTATACATTGTAAGTCGCACATATGTATGTTTGGATAAAAGCTGCTAAATGACTAAATGTAAATTACGCCTTAAATGTTGCACTCCAACAGTTTCAGCATGCCTCCCTAAACTGCTGTTACCATATCAACCTGACAGCTACATGAGTCTACCTGTCCTGTCGACTCACTCACATCTCAATGCTTAAGATATAAATAACGTTCTGAACTGGGGCACGACTGCCCTTAGTTATCAGAGTTTAGTGAGGGGTAATCTACGCTATATGGTGATTTTTAAACCACCTAGCGATCATGCAGACTAGAGATGAGTTATTCATGGAAAAATTATAAATTAATCCCCTGAAGTAAAAATTCTTTCGATTATGAAACATATTTTGTCATTACTGACACTAAGTGTTCCCATATTATATATACATGTAATACACGCAGTGCGAATGCATTCATGGTATATGCGTAATATCACATGTATATAACGGGCTATACATGCTGATGACACCCGGACTGGAATGTATAGTCTGTGGTCTAAAGAGATTGTTCTGACATGTGGTCTTGTTTTAGCTTGAAGCTGTATTTTTACATGTAGGATTGTGATTGGCTTAGATCTGCCATAGCGCTGTGATTGGCTTAGATCTGCCACGGCGCTGTGATTGGCTTAGATCTGCCACGGCGCTGTGATTGGCTTAGATCTGCCACAGCGCTGTGATTGGCTTAGATCTGCCACAGCGCTGTGATTGGCTTAGATCTGCCACGGCGCTGTGATTGGCTTAGATCTGCCACAGCACTGTGATTGGCTTAGATCTGCCATAGCGCTGTGATTGGCTTAGATCTGCCATAGCGCTGTGTATCAAACTCCTCC
>NW_024879796.1:25000-27500 GCF_900700415.2 Clupea harengus | reverse complement strand
TCCAGATGGAGATGCGGGGGTCAGGGGTCATGCCTAATAGCTTCCAGAGGACAGAGGTGGCATCTTTGGTGTTGTCGTGTGACGTAGAGGACTGAGGTGGCATCTTTGGTGTTGTCCTGTGACGTAGAGGACTGAGGTGGCATCTTTGGTGTTGTCCTGTGACGTAGATGAGGGCGTTGGTGGGGCACTGTATGGACGAGAGCTAAGTTGGCTGTGTCTTTCACAGTCCTGTTGGTAATGTACTGTATGTGAACAAGGTACCCGATGGTGTGGTGCTGGCTATCAGATATGCCAGGATGGTGGACTCAAATCACTTAATGCCGTGTCAGTCAAATATTGTGCGTTGCCATCGAGAATAGAGATGTTGTTGGAGCTTGTTTTCCACACTGTTGTTGTTGTTGTTGTTGTTGTGTTTGTAATTCATTGTTATAGTGAAGTTTGCAGAGATTTATTTTCTTCTGGCGAACGGAGGTTTTGGTAGACCTAAGTGCACTGCACTTCTTTGGCGACCTGATTTTGCAGAGCCACTGTGTTTGGCGGTGAGGCACATTGCTAACAGGAGGAATATTATGACATTGTGTCATCAAGCTGCATCAAATCATCCCAATCTGTGGACTCTAAGCAGCTTTGCAGCTTCTCAGGGAAGTGCAGAGTACATTGTCAAACAAAGGGTTCAAGAATTTGAACAAAGATTCTACGTAAACCACTCATCTTACCAGATTATCCATGTCGAACCTGTTTTGTAAAGAATGATGAAGAGTTTGTTTTGCTCAAAATCAACCTGAAGAATCACACATTCTATGCAATTATTTCCTATATTTCCTAATAATTGAGAGCTCCTGTGATTGAGAGATACTACTACTACTACTACTACTAATAATAATAATAATAATACATTTATTTATGCAGACGTTCATGCACAAACAAGCCTCAACATAAACCAACTGTCCTACATAGTGTGTTGTAAGAGGATGCGATGTCCTCAGGAAGACATGTAGGAGTGTGAGTTTATCCGCAGTCTTTGCCAGACTCAGGCTAGTTGTCTGGTATCTGAGCCCATGATCATAAGGGTCGTACCAGTGCAGTTGTGAGGAGGACCTGCACAACATGAGCACCACTTAGCAGTAGCATTAGGATAGCACCCCTGATACTTAACCAGTCAACTGAATGGCAAAGGCTGTTAATTAATTCTTATTTTTTGGCACACAGGCCCGACAAAGACGCACCAGTGACTAGATGCCTTAAGGCACTGGGGGTTAGGCACTGTGTTAAAGCAGCAGGAACTAAGAACTTAGTGGGTAAGAGATAATCTATGGTAGCTTCTTGAACTATGAACTATGGGTAAGAAATAATCTACGGTAGCTTCTTAACTATGAACTATGGGTAAGAGATAATCTATGGTAGCTTCTTGAACTATGAACTATGGGTAAGAGATAATCTATGGTAGATTTCTTGCGTGCAGTGAAGGAAAAACAAATCTTTCAAATCACAACAATGTCCCTCTGCAGTGTTTTTTTGGGAAGAGGCAAATTACACACGGCCCATTTACCAACCCCCCCCCCCCCCCTTTGGGTATCATGCATGGCTGCATGTGTATGCAGGATGTATATAACATACATACATTACAGGGCTGATGTGTTCTATGTCTCTTATTTAAGAACCTTACTGTGGACGTAAGGCAATGATATTTGATATAAAGTAGGATTGTTCTACAAAAACACACACACACACTCTTCTTGTTGAAGCCAGCTGACTGATGAATTCTGACAGTCCCCTATAACATACATACATTACAGGGCTGATGTGTTCTATGTCTCTTATTTAAGATCCTTACTGTGGACGTAAGGCAATGATGTTTGATATAAAGTAGGATTGTTCTACAAAAATGGAAAGAGAACGGAAAAAAACCAGGTGTCATGTCAGAAGTGTTAGATGGAATTTCCCAGCAGCTCTTCTTACTAAGTGCCATCACAATACCTATTACCACATGGGTCTGGGGTGGTGGGAGTAGTGTGTGTGTGTGTGTGTGTGTGACAGGAGTATGCATCTGTGTAGGTAGGTGTGTGTGTGTGTGTGCGTGCATGCATGTGAGTGAGTATGTATCTGTGTATGTGTGTGTGTGTTTGTGTGTGTGTGTGTGTGTGTGTGTGTGTGTGTGTGTGCGTGCGTGCATGCATGTGTGTGAGTGAGTATGCATCAGTGTGTGCATGTGTATCGTGAGGGAAGTGGGGGGGCAGTAGAAGTTCCCATGCTCCCCCGAACACACACCTGTGCACAACACACACAAACAGACACACACACGCACACACAGACACACACACACACACACACACACACACACACACACACACACTGTCCCTCAGCTGGACGTGCCGCTGATGCTCTCAGGCAATTTCCTGTCAAACGCTGTGTCAGTAATCCCCTGCGGCTGACCTGACAGTGGGGAGACAGACAGCTCCACCGCCGCCCCCTCCGAGTCGGAGCAGAATCCCCAGCCTTC
>NW_024879796.1:5000-20000 GCF_900700415.2 Clupea harengus | reverse complement strand
CTAATAGCATGCACTTTATCGTCCGCCATCATAATCTGTCCTTAGCAGCCGCGGCTTTAAGGGCGCGCCTGTCTGATATTTTTATCAGTTTTTTATCATTTCATATCTATTCTGTGTGTTTTCTATGTGTTTTGTTGTTTAGTAGTTTGAGCAACTGCATGTTTAGGATTGCATGTTCACTTATAACATGGTTCGTTACGTTTCTAAATACAAAACAATGACGTAATATACAGTGGCAGTCTATTTTTCTGTATATAATTTTTTTGGGTGAAACTGAGGTTTACGGCTCAAGAAAAGCAATAGATTCTTCCACATGTGAGTCAGTAGATAGGTTAATCTTATTTACTCTAGCTCTGCATCGCACACACACACACACACACACACACACACACACACACACACACACACACACACACACACACACACACACACACACACACACTCACCAACACTCATGCAGGATCAGCACTGGGAAAGTGCCTGAAAAGAGAGTGTGAGAGAGTGTGTGTGTGTGTGTGGTTGTGTAATGGAGACAATACTGTCTGTTTGTGTGATGCTAGGCTAAAAGGACGGCTGGATTACTGTCGAGTCAGAGGTGATGTGTGTTAGGGATAATGCCGTTTTACGCACGCACGCACACACACACACACACACACACACACACACACACACACATACATATGCATGTACGCACGCACACACACAAGCCCTCCCTAGGCGGGCACGTGTGCTCCGTAATCACAGATGGATGATGTCATTGCCCACCAGAGGCCTTGCCTGACCCCTCCTCCCACCCCCCCCCCCCCCCCACGGTCACTGCCCCACCCCCACTCCACACTCCCTGCCCCCCCCCCCCCCCACCCCCACCTCCACACTCCCTGCCCCCCCCCCTTCCGCCTGCTGCAGCTAGTGAGAGCACTCTCTGCGGGCTGCCCCCTTATCCTGCTTAATTGCATGGAAGGAATTACCGTAATTTTCAGGGATTAGCAAAAGGCAGCAGCAGCAGCAGCAGCTATCAGGCTACTGCAGCGTGGAGTTAGAAGGAGTGAATATTCCTGTCTGCTGTTACCCCCCCCCCCCCCACACACACACACACACACACACACACACTCTCCCCACTCGGCGTCTCTCGTGGAGCGTGGGTGGTGATGGTGGTGTGGGTTTGAGCGACAGTCCTTAGTCTCTCACGGCACAGTCGAAACAGACAGGGATGACTCAATGCTGCACACACGTGCGTGGGCAGCCGGGTAGTCCAGAGCCGCACGTGAGCTTCGGTTTAACTACGCCAAAGATATCAAGCTAATTACCCTGCAGCGCATCGCAGCAAACCGCAGCGCAGCACTCCACCCTGCTCCCACACCCTGCCTGCATCAATGGCCCCAACAGAGGAATCAAATCCATTCATTTAATTTGGGAGGCTTTCCCAAGGGGATATCACCTCTCAAGGAAATTCAATCAGGCACTGGGGGATTATACGTATAGTTCTGTGTGCGGTCAGAACGGCTGAATAGCTCAAATTCATTGGCATTACTGGAAAACTCAACACTGACGGCATGCATTTTTTTTCAGAGTAAAACCATCTACTGAACTCCAACCAATTTTAAGAAATTGTGAAATATAATTCAAAAATATTACAATGTTGCAAAGGAAAACCTGCCCTATCTAAATGATTAGCCAACTATCCAAAAAATAAAACGACCAAAGAATTATACTAAAGAGACATGCTGTGAAATGAAGTCTTTGACAGGCACGGGAAAAAGGGAAAAAAGAAGACTTTTGGATTTTGGGACTTTTGGATTTTGTTTATTTGTAATACAGGAATGTATTGTTTGCTCATGCTAGTCAAGTCAAGTCCAGTCTAATGTTTGCTAATGCTAGCTAAGGGGAAAAGACAAGTGCACTCGCACAATATACATTAAATGTGCAAAGACTAGTGCACTCGCACAATATACATTAAATGTGCAAAGACTAGTTCACTCGCACAATATACATTAAATGTGCAAAGACTAGTTCACTCGCACAATATACATTAAATGTGCAAAGACTAGTGAATTCGCACAACAATATACATTAAATGTGCAAAGTACGCATGTTGCAGTGCACAACTGTTTAACTGTCTGATCCGGTTATGTGGTCAGTGATATATAACACTGAGCACATAATCATTGACGATGACCTTCGAGTAAGTTTGTCCTTCCTGTCTTCCCCTAGCTGCCCCTCTCATCACTGGCCACAAGCGCAGCGAGAACAAGAAGGAGGGAGAGAACGCCATGCTCTACTGCAAGTCTGTGGGCTTCCCTTTCCCCGTGTGGATCTGGAGGAAAAAGGTCGCCGATACCTGGGTGGTAGGTGTCTGTCTGTCTGTCTGTCTGTTGTCCTGGGTGTCTGTCTGTCTGTCTGTCTGTTGTCCTGGGTGTCTGTCTGTCTGTCTGTTGTCCTGGGTGTCTGTCTGTCGTCTGTCCTGGGTGGTAGGTGTCTGTCTGTCTGTCTGTCCTGGGTGGTAGGTGTCTGTCTGTCTGTCTGTCTGTCCTGGGTGGTAGATGTCTGTCTGTCTGTCTGTCCTGGGTGGTAGATGTCTGTCTGTCTGTCCTGGGTGGTAGATGTCTGTCTCTCCTGGGTGGTAGGTGTCTGTCTGTCTGTTGTCCTGGGTGTCTGTCTGTCTGTCGTCTGTCCTGGGTGGTAGATGTCTGTCTGTCTGTCTGTTCTCCTGTGTGGTAGGTGTCTGTCTGTCTGTCTGTCCTGGGTGGTAGGTGTCTGTCTGTCTGTCTGTCCTGGGTGTCTGTCTGTCTGTTGTTGTCCTGGGTGTCTGTCTGTCTGTCTGTCCTGGGTGGTAGGTGTCTGTCTGTCTGTCTGTCTGTTGTCCTGGGTGGTAGGTGTCTGTCTGTCTGTCTGTTCTCCTGGGTGGTAGATGTCTGTCTGTCTGTCTGTCTGTCTGTCTGTCCTGTCTGTCTGTCTGTCCTGGGTGGTAGATGTCTGTCTGTCTGTCCTGGGTGGTAGGTGTCTGTCTGTCTGTCCTGGGTGGTAGATGTCTGTCTGTCTGTCTGTCCTGGGTGGTAGGTGTCTGTCTGTCTGTCTGTTGTCCTGGGTGGTAGATGTCTGTCTGTCTGTCTGTCCTGGGTGGTAGGTGTCTGTCTGTCTGTCCTGGGTGGTAGATGCTGTCTGTCTGTCCTGGGTGGTAGATGTCTGTCTGTCTGTCCTGGGTGGTAGGTGTCTGTCTGTCTGTCCTGGGTGGTAGATGTCTGTCTGTCTGTCTGTCCTGGGTGGTAGGTGTCTGTCTGTCTGTCTGTTGTTCTCTGTTGTTGGGGTAGGTTCTGTCTGTCTGTCCTGGGTGGTAGATGTCTGTCTGTCGTCTGTCCGTGGGTGGTAGGTGCCTGTCTGTCTGTCCTGGGTGTAGGCGGTCTGTCTGTCTGTCGAGTCTGTCTGTCTGTTGTCCTGAGTGGTAGGTGTCTGTCTGCTCTGTCTGTCTGCTCTGTCCTGGCGTGGTAGGTGTCTGTCTGGTCTGTCTGTCTGTCCTGGTGGTAGGTGTCTGTCTGTCTGTCTGTCTGGTTGTCCTGGGTGGTAGGTGATCTGGTCTGTCTGTCTGTCTGTCTGTCCTGGGGTGCGTAGGGTGTCTGTCGTGTCTGTCTGTCTGGTCCTGGGTGGGTAGGTGTCTGTCTGTCTGTCTGGTTGTCCTGCGGTGTAGGTGGTCTGTCTGGTCTGTCTGTCCTGGGTGGTAGGTGTCTGTCTGTCCTGCGGTGCGTAGGTGTCTGTCTGTTGTCCTGGGTTTTAGGTGTCTGTGCTGTCTTCTGTCTGTCTGTCTGTACTGTCTGTCTGTCTGTCTGTCCTGGGTGGTAGGTGTCTTTCTGTCTGTCCTGGGTTGTAGGTGTCTGTCTGTCTGTCTGTCTGTTGTCCTGGGTGGTAGGTGTCTGTCTGTCCTGGGTGGTAGATGTCTGTCTGTCTGTCTGTCCTGGGTGTCTGTCTGTCTGTCTGTCTGTCCTGGGTGGTAGATGTCTGTCTGTCTGTCTGTCTGTCCTGGGTGGTAGGTGTCTGTCTGTCTGTCTGTCTGTCTGTCTGTCTGTCTGTTCTCCTGGGTGGTGTCTGTCTGTCTGTCCTGGGTGGTAGGTGTCTGTCTGTTGTCCTGGGTGGTAGGTGTCTGTCTGTCTGTCTGTCTGTCTGTCCTGGGTGGTAGGTGTCTGTCTGCTGTCCACCCAAAAGCCACTTCATGGAAGTCAGGAAGCATAACTTGTATGTGCTAAAATCATATAATATTTCTCCTTATTATGGCAACCCAAATATCTCCATACAGACATTAAACACTTCTTCAAAGAGCATGCTTGTCTGTTCGGTCAGCAATCATTTTCATTTCATTTATATTAAATCTCAACTGCAATGAGAAGTCATACTAGATCAAGTGCAAGAATGTGCAGTGGAAATCTGTCAAATACAAATAGTTCTAGTCCTGCAACTGTAATTCTGAAGAAGTTTGATTTTAGTTTTATCTTTATTGTATATTTGCATATATCTAAACCCTTTCATGCATCCTGGGTTCTTAAAACGTCACCTCACCTTTCCCCCGTCCATCCCCAGAACATTGACAACTCGTCCGGCCGCTTCTTCGTCACGTCCAGAAACAGCTACACGGAGCTCAACGTCATCAACCTGGACATCGCCACAGACCCCGGCCAATACCAGTGCAACGCCTCCAACATCATCGGGCACAAGTCCTCGCCATCTGTCCTGCGGGTCCGCAGCCACCTGGCCCCGCTCTGGCCCTTCCTGGGGGTGCTCGCCGAGATCCTCATCCTGGTCGTCATCATCGTCGTTTACGAGAAACGCAAGAAGCCTGACGAGGTGCCTGATGGTAAGCTAAGTAGACCGGTGCCACTTATTTGTGCTTGTAAAATGTGCTGTTTGCACTTTAAAACGTATAGTTGTTGGCAAACCATTTTGGTTGCTTTATAACCTTTGACAAGATGCAGTCGGCTGCCAACTGGCCTTTAAATGTACAGATGTTGCCAAAAAAAGAAATTCCTTTGGCACAGATCGCACTCCTGTCCACAGCCATGTCAGATAAATCAGTTCTAACAGCTGCTTGATGTAATAAGAGCCGTGTCAAAGGAATCAATTCTAATAAATGCCAGCTGTATCAGTAGGTGCATGTTTAAATCTTCAGATGAAACAGAAGCTTTATTGTCAGGCCTTGGGTCCTTCAATTGAATGTGCAATCAAATTTACTATGAAAGCGCGGTGAAGCGCGGTCGCCTTTCAACAATGGATGCGAACAGAAGGGGAACAGTGTTTCTTCTCAACGAGTCTCTGAACTGTCTTTGAAGAGGGGTTGAGCCTGTCTTGTCAACAGGAGTGAGCTCATCACACAGACTGCACGAGGCCTCTTGAGTGTTGTTTAAACACTGTCGCTCTCTGGCAAAGTGACAGATAATTGAGCTATAATTACAACTTTGACCACCCGCGGAGTAGCCTGCCCCGTCCAGCTGGAAGGGAAGATAGCCATCAGCTCAGGTAGCAGATAATTTGCCTTGTCGTGAAGGTGAAAAGCCATCAATAATGTAATCCTCTGAAGGGGAAACCTGGAGGGTTTTCTACCATGGCGAGCGCCCCGGAAGGAAGGTCACTGCACTATGACTAAAGGGGCCATTTACCTGAATATTCATGGGAGGATGGACGGTGCAAATGCAAATACACCCTAAAGGCTATCCAGACCTCTGCCCACTGCCCTCTCTCCCACTCCTCAAAAGATACTACACACTGATTCTTTTGTAAGGGAATAGAACTGCATCTATCTGCATGGATTCAGAGATGATAAAATGTCCTTCTGCTACATACCCACAGACTAAAGAGAAATGTAAAACCCTTTATAAACACCAATGAGCATCGCAAGGCCTAGAGGAAAATTAAGATGACTGAGAACATTTGAAGTGTCTCCTGGTGCGAACGTGGAAGTGAACTCCATAGGGAAAATCACGTTTCCACTTGACATAGATAACGGTAATCTTAAGGCTTTACATTACTAGTGAACATATTTGTACATTATTATAAATGTTTGTACATTTGTATTATTGGTACTTTGTTCACGCGAGGTGTAAGGGTGCCCTTGATTGACCGACACTCTGTAAGAGGAGAGTCCCACATCCCACCGCCCGTCTTCCAGCGCATCCATGCTGCGGCAGGCAGAGAGCTCCTCGCTCCTCACTGGAGGAACCACCTTGACTCAGACAGCTGCCATGCGCGCCCCGTGGACGCATGCTAATTTGACCTTTACCGCCGCTCACGAGGGCATCTCGCAGCCACACTGGGGTTTGCCGTTAACCTTTAAATGAGTTCGCAGCCCCTCTCTTGCACAAGTAGTACTGCCAGTGGACACTTTGGTCTCTCTCGCAGATTAAATTAAGGCTGCGTGAAAGGTGATTACGGTTATACTGAGGTATTTAAGGATATGGCACGGATGCTGCATTTGTTTTCATATTTTTGTTTGGCAAAGTGTGGTATATGACGTGGATCAATTAGAGGATGCTGTTAGAAGAAAAAAATTATCCTTAAATGGCTTACTAAAAGATATTATTCATTGATGATGATTATGTTGATCATCATCATCATGATTATCACTGAGCCCATTTGGTCATGTATGCATTCACCAGTAATGCAATATGCCCAAAAAAAGCAGTTCATTTGTAAAAATGCAACACAGACCATATGTAAAGCCTAATAAAGTTTGAATTCATTATTAGGCAAAATATTGCATTAAATGGTCTTTTTGACATTTTGACCTCGTACATTTTTTTACGTAATCACCATATTCCTGCACACATTGATGTTGTTTGGTATTTTTCCTAGCGTTGTATTCCATACCTTAAAAAAAAAGATACAAACTCCCAAATAATCCCTTTCCTGTCTGCTCCTCCTAATTCCTCAACACTGTGTAGGGTTTATCTATCCGTCCACTGTTGAGCTCTTCCCCAACAGTCTTTTAAGGATAACCAGCAGATTTTAGTTCAACTCTAACTGCCCCTACCCCCCCCCCCCCCACCCCGTCATTTCTAAATCAGGTAAGTACAGTCCAGCCCGGCAGTGTTTTTTCTCCCCAGGTGCTGTTCCAGCATCTATTTATGCACTCAGAAAATAACTGGATATGTTGAATAACACTTCCCCTAACTGCTTGCATGAAATGTGTGATTCAAGTATGTTTTTTTTTTTTCCTGGTTCAAATTCGAGTCGTGCAAGGCCAAAATCCAGCCAAAATAAATAAATAAATGCTCCTGCTGATGTATAGTGGTTCTGTCATATGTCTTGAGGACATGGTCAGCCTTTGGTAGAGTTGTGTAATAAGGTTGACTTGGAACAGGGCTTTCTTCCTTTGTTAATGAAGCACTACAGATATCGGACCACAAAAGCGTTTGTGCTTTAAAACGCGTTTGTGCTCTCTCAGTCGATTTTTCCTTATTTTTCCTGGAACTGATGTTGGTAAACCATGCTCAGTTTTATACAAAACATCTATGTTCACTTGTAGTGCAAAGAAAGAGTACTAAATTCAGATGAATTGATTCACAACATGCACACATTCTTTACCTACCTTCCGTATGTCATGAGCCTCCAACTGTGGCTCTAGCAGAGCTATAGGGAACATAATGTCCTATGGAAAAGGCTTGTGCTGTACGAATGTTTTAGGATCAGGGAAGAGGGATAAGATCACAGAAATGAGATCTGGGGGATTTATTACTTATTATTATTATTATCACTTCTTTCCCCCGCCTCTCCCCCCCCCCCAATGGCACCATATTCATAATGGGTGGTAAGTGAGTGCACTTGCATGTCTACAGATTTTCTTTTTTTAAATCAGCTTTTATCTGTTTTCTGCAGTCCATCCAGACCATGAATCAGATACCTGTCAATCCAGTGATTTTGATATTTCTCCACTTATCTTACATATTTATTCTACAACATGTGCCGTCATGGCATAGTTGTCTCATATTCATTATTCACAGGTATTGGTGACAAGCCTTCCCATGTTGTTTAGTTAGTCTCTTCATTAGTCCAACACTTCTGCCTCTCTCTGTCTCCTTCCTGTCCTTTGAGGAGGTCCTTTCAGTTCGTTTCCTGATCTGATTTGGCACAGTTCTCAAAAGAGCAGATTTGTGTATTTAAATGTACTGCTCAGTCGGATGGAATGTGTTCTTCGCCTTTGTGTCTTAGGGGGTTTTGTGCCAATTTCACCCAAAGGTGAACTGGACAAAACTAAAACAAAACCCAAATGAAACTGAGCGCTGAACACTTTCAGACGAGCTGCTTAAGGATTTTAAAATATAGCGTCTTAGACACTTGGTGTTGTCTACCGCACACCTCTGAAGTTTATCTTATCGTTCATGTCTGAAATGTGTCTGTATTTCTGTGCTCTAACCTACGAGTGCGTGTCTGAATGGCGTGTAATGTTATGCAATGGCAACGATGCACAAGAAATTAACTGAAGCATGGCTATTCACAAATGCAAGGCCTGTGTTTATGTGTATGTGTGTGTGTTGGCTGTTATGCACGAAAACATTACGTCGCTCTAAAAAACCCCTTGTGGTTCAGCAGGATTTGCAGGCGAGAGAAAGAAGGTAGGGGGAAGGGTAGATTAAGGTAACCTAGCTTACATCTGCCTCTGTAATATCATCAGAATCTGTGATGAGGACACGCCACTGCACTACACAGCTATACTAAGTCACCCAATCGCTGTGCCAGATTGGGCTGTGTGCACGTGACTCAGAGACCTATAGGTCTGAACCTATTAGTCTCTGAGTCATACTTCATGTGCTGAGCTCAGATTTGACAGTGCACCAGGATTTGCATCTAACTACATTACATCTATTCTTTTGCAATGTCTGTCACTGCAATGGTGTGCAATGTGAAGACTAGTACTCAGCCCTAGTGATGTGCCCTGAAACATTAAATATCCAAAGATCTTTATCTATACTATTAGCATAGTGGAAGTTGCTACCACTCTTTTAAATGCTACAGTATATGTATAAATATTAAAACACTCTAAAACACACACACACACACGTCTGTTTTTGTAAATTTGAATGATGTTCACATTTTCAAGGAATACCCAGTAATTTGGGTCAGTGTGTTTTTCTTGTAGGTCAGACACTCAAATTAAACTATCATTAGTAGTGTGTATATATATATATATAAAAATAAAATATATACAGTATATAGTATAGTTGATTATGATTATAATTTGCTGATTCTCAAAGCAAACCTTTATCTGCATTATTGTTATTATCCCGGGTGTGTGTGTGTGTGTGTGTTCATGTCTTTCAGCTGAGCTTTAAACCAGCTGTGTGTCACACTCCTGATGAGAGCTCATGGCCTCTATCTACTTAACCGCATGCATGCTGTCTTTTGTGTCTTGTTCTTTTGTGTGCCCCCCTCCCCTTCCCCCTTCAATTTATTTTTTCCACAATCTCGTATACTGTATAAGAAGATATCTCAAATACTGGCACGTGATTTGAATGGAATATGAGTGGGATTCTATTTTCGATGGAAACTAGAAGCCTTAAGGCCTAAACATTATTCATTAGTCTACACATGGGCAATGTCTTTGGATTGAAGATCCCCTCCCCCCCCTCTGTGTTTGCATTGACTGTTATAATGAGATGAAATGCCCTATGCCGGCTGTTTAAGTTTCCCTTCATCAGTCCTATACTGTTTGCGTCCCAGAGTTAGAAACCCTGACGACAACGCCACAATGTAGGTGAAATTCAGTAGGAAATGTAGTAGAAAATAGACCAGACAAGTTTCCCGAAGAACAGAAATGAGACACACTCTGTTTATAGGATGGGCTCATACAACGGATCACATTGTTTCCACGCTGTAGGAGAAACTCGGTAGAAAATGTAGTAGAAAAGACCAGGGAAGTTTCCGGGAGAACAGAAATGATACACAGTATTCATACAACAGATCACATTGTTTCCACGATGGCCGTGTGAGGACGCTCATCCTTCTTGCCAACACTTCTTATAAGACTTCTTATGTTGCGACACTCTTATAGTGTAAACGACACCGGAAGCCTAATTCTGTGAAAGCACCTACTGATATGAAAACATGCTTGCTACTAGGTCGCCTGAAAACCAGAGCATTCACAGAAAACATCAATGTCATTCCCTCGATAATATTCCTCTGGCAAAATCATCCAGATAGTTGTGCCATCATCTGCCTAACCTCCTGCTCTCTCTCTCTCTGGGCTAAATTATACTTTTACTCAAACACACAGTTACCATATCTCATATACTCAAACACATGGTTACCAGATCTTGTTTAGTAAATATAGAGAATATACTTCTAAACAAAAAAGGTTCCCACAGAATCTTCTTTAAAGGTTAAAGATGCAATGATAATGGGATTTTAATATTCAAGAAAGCAGGGTGGTTGTTGTTACTGCTGATAGCGTGTGGGATTATTTATGAGACAGTGAGATTAGCGATCGCTTCACTTTTCTGAACACCATGTAAAATACCCTCTCTGTAATGGCAACTACCTACATGATAGCTGTGGCAGCAAGTCCCAAACTGGAGATCCATTGTGGAACTATTGTGACACCACTGAACAATACCAAACCAAAATATTACCTTATGTTTTAACTTCAGGTCTCTGAGGTCGTTTGGAATACCTGTGACATACCATGATAAGAAATGTTGATGATAAGAATGTAAAATGTGAATCGACTCCACACATCGCTCTTCCCGTTTTTAGCATGTTCAGTGTTTCTGGTGAAGCATGCCACACAGAGCTTGATTAAACCATACAACATTATAACCATATAACATTTCATTCTACGTCATTCAGCATATTTGTAACACACAAACTGAATGGGAACTCTAAACATAATTGCAATTCTGTCTCTAGGTGAGTCTAATTATGAAAGGCTAATATGGAATGGCGTGTGTGTGTGTAAATGTGTGTGTTAGGTTGTCTAATGCGGTTTTGTTTTCCTCTTTGTCTTCCTCGGCATCTTGAACCCTGACACAGATGATGAACCAGTTGGACCAATGTAAGACCATTTTCTTCCATTTAAATAGCTGTGAATTATCCCTGTATTAGGATGTAGTGAACACCCATACACAATCAACCACATTAAAGTAAACTGACACATATCTGTGTACGTATATATTGAAGTATTGGCATACAGCACATTACACCAAGTTCACCTTTTGAATGTTTACACCATGAACTGAATGTGCTGATCCATATCCTATTAAATGAGAGGCACGGTCTTGTTTTGTATACTAGGATAAATCAATACACCTCTATACCATCAGCAATTACGCTCAATATCAGCTATCCCCACTGTTTACTTTGATGTCCCGTCAGCAATATCAGCTACCCCCATTGGTTACTTTGATGTCCCGTCAGCAATATCAGCTACCCTCATTGGTTACTTCCATCTCCCCCCCTCTGACAATGCAATGCGTCTGTTGTTGTTTTCCTCTCAGGAAGAATTCCACAAACAACCACAAAGACAAAAAAGTGAGACAAAGGAACACAAACTGAGCTGACAGACCAATCCTGAGGTGAGGATTATCACCATCTTTGTGTTACCATTACGCTCCACTGCGTTACAAACAGCACCTCGTCACTCCTTGTGGCACTATAAGTATACTATAAGTACTATCATGGTTCAGCTTATAGCTGTTTACTAATGTTAATAACAGGGCTATTTATAAAATTGAGTTCAATAAAAACTTAACTGTCATACACACACAATAGCTACAAAGTGTTGCTCATCCTTTAAGGCATGGTGATGAATTTGATATTAATATTAATAAATATTAATATTAACCAAAATGTTGAATGTTAATTGACACCCCCCCCCCCCCCATATCCCACTTTGGATACCACCATTCAAAGGGCCCACTCTGACACTTAGAGCTGCTGGGTGCTTCCCAAAGAGGACTGAATAAAGATCCAGATGTTTCGTCAAACGTTCTGATTTAAATAGTCAGGCAGCTGAGTCTGCGATAATTGAGCTCCACATCCATGTGTTGGCACTCCATGATCCGAGTCTGAATGGAGCTAATTCAGTGTAATTATCATTGTGCTCCATCAATCCGTGATCAGCAACAGAAACGTATCCATTAATTACCCTCGTGCCACAGTAATAGGCGGCTGACAAAGCCAGACAGAAGAACTCTGTACGGCAGAAAAGACACAAATCTGATATGCAGCTCTGTATTGACATACCAGATGTGAAACTCAGGATCACCATGTGTTGGTGAGTTCACTGGCATAGTGCCTGGGGTGAACACGAAATGTGTTCATTGTGGTAGCGATACGATGAGTAATATTACTACCTACAGAGATAAAGAACGCCAACTCAAGGTTAGACAGGATAGCTTTCCGCCGATCTATCGTCGAGCTGATTTGACTACTAGCAGGCTTGGATTGGGGAATGTGGAAAGAGCAATCAAGAAACAAATCTTCTTTTGTATTTGTATGGTCATCCTGTACTTCATCAAATGCCTTGAGATGCTATGTTTGACGGAACCATTAAAGGTGTATGTAGCCACTGAAGCAGCAAAACGGAACAGGAATGATGAAGCTCAAAGCAAACAACCCTTATTAGCTTCAGTTCTCCAAAAAATACAAAACCAGCACATAGAATGGCTCCAGCAGTCAAGAACTCTACACAATGGATTTTGACAAGCAGTCTTCATTGGGAATTAGATTTTTTTTTTTTTTCTGTCTCTATCTCCTCCTTTCCCGTATGTTAACTGCAGAATGAATGGCAGAGCAGAGATACTAATTTCAGTACATCATAAAAAGAAGAACGCCGGTGCCAGGACAGCTGGTATTAACACTGTCACTAATGATAGCCTGTGACTGAGACGTGTTCTGTACTTCATCTGTTCTGTCTGTCTTTAAAGAAAGGGAGCTTGAAAACTATTTAGGGTTTTTAGTCATACAGCCCTTTGATGATTTAATTTAGAGCTTTTTTGGTGACAAGCACATGCAGTAGCCTCGAGTGCCAAGGAGCTGGAGGATTTTCAAGCGTAATCAGCCTAATCAGTTCAGTAACCCCCTGACCGTATGTTTTTTTCACAGATGAGTGACTGCATATCGTGACCATGTGAAGGTATCTGGGAGGAGGACGTCCTGGTGGTTTTTAATGAAGCACATCTCGTTCGGAGAAAACAAACTACTAACTACAAAAAAAAAAAGAAGCGAGAGAAAACAAAAACAGCACAACACTGGCAGAAAAGAACTCCATGACTGTCTTAAGCATGCCTTATTCAGTCTTTTGTCAACAGATACGTGGACCCAGGTGACTCAAATCCTTTTGGAAAAGGTGTACACATTGTTTTTTCTGTTTTCTCTTTCTCCCATGTGCTATCGATGTTGCTCGTGATTATTTTTATCATTTCATCAGACTTACGGTGATCCGTATTTAGTCCCCCTACCCCCCCCCTCGTTTTCTTATCTACATATCGTCTCAAATGCATGCAATATCAGAGAGGTGTTCAGAGTTCACATATTTTTCATTTCTATGCTTTCTTCTCTGTGTGTTTTGCATCCGAGTAAAGGGTTTATGCTTTTCTAATGAAAATTTCCAAATGGGGAAATAAAAATATAGAAAAATTAATAATATAGAAATTATATGTGCAGTTTATCTTTGAATGATATATGAGATATATGAGAAATATTATATAATATGGATGTGTGTGAGTGTAAAGAGATCATTTTAATCAGTTGGAATGCACAGGCCCGGCAGGAGAGGTCAGAACAGTATTTAACCATGTACGTGATAGAGAAAATGCCGGTTAAATGTTACATATTTTTTTTCTCTTGAGTAGATGTCGTATATATATGTTGCGCTGTAAGTGTTCCAATATTATATAGCATATCTGTAAAAAAAAAAAACTAAATCAAATATCATTTTATATTTCTCAATGTAATCCATCCGATTTTTATTTTTTAGTCAACGAAGCATTCTTGTACAGCATGGCCATAACCCTATGCAATATATATTTGAGATAGATCTACTGACAATACGATGGACCATTGGGGAGTTTGGGTGGGGTATTGGAGGCTGTTGGGGTACCAGAGCTTTATTGCAGGGGTGGGAGGGATGGGGGAGGGAGTGTCATTGAAAAGGTGGTACAGTGCAATACACAGAGTGGTAGCTGCATGGCTAAGTATAAGATGTGCGTGTGTGTGTGTGTGTGTGTGTGTGTACGTGTGAAAGTCAGACTGCCAATGGACCTATGTGATGGCTAGGACTGGGTGGTGCTAACAGTATCGAGCCACTGGATTAATATGTGCGACCAATCTTTTCTTTTTTTTGTTTGTTTGTTTTTGTTTTCGGAATAAAAGTTCCAAAATAAGACCAAACACAGTCTCTTTCAGCATTCGTTTTTTTCAGAACAAAATAGCAATGAGGATCAGGCTTGCTATGTAAAGTGCATATTGTCATACACTTCATTCAAAACAAACATGTTTGCATTTTTTACACATAACCCTGCTCACCAACCCACCCACATCCACACACAAAAACCTGTTACTATTCCGCTCCTCCCAAACACGCACACACACACACACACACACACACACACACAACCTCTAACCTCCACACATACAAACACATCCACACAAGGATCTTGCCTACGCATGTACACACACACACACACACACACACACACACACACACACACACACACACACACACACACACACACACAATCTGTTGCAACCATGAACGACCATGTGCTGCCTGTGTGTTGACTCCTGGTCTGAGCTTCTTCAGTTTCATTCAAGACCGATCCTTGTCAATTCCCCATGCAGCTCATTAATGACATGTACTGTACAAACATATCCACCCACCCACCCACCCACACAACCATCATACACTCACTCACACACACACACAACCATCATACACTCACACACACACACACACACACACACACACACACACACACACACACACACACAACCATCATACACTCACTCACACTCGCTCTCTGACTC